>NW_017675700.1:0-51267 GCF_001879085.1 Nicotiana attenuata
AAATTTGCCAGCATTTCGATGCTTTTTGGACGTTTAGAAGAAAAAGAAAAAGAAAAATAAGAAGAAGAAGAAGAAGAAGAAGAAGAAGAAGAATGAAAATCAAAAGTGCAGAACATACCTGTTGAAAGTTGTTGTACTGTTGAAGAAGAAGAAGAAGAAGAAGAAGAAGAAGAAGAAGAAGAAGAAGAAGAAGAAGAAGAAGAAGAAGAACAACAACAACAACAACAACAACAACAACCCTAGTTTGAAGAAGAGAAATCGCTGCTGTTGTTTGAATTTAATGAAGAAGAGAGGAAGAAATCGCTGTTGTTGTTTGAAGAACCCTAGTTTCTCGCTGTTGTTGAAGTCTCGAAGAAGTCCAGACTGTTTAGAACCAAGTTTTTAATAAAATAGGGCTTTGGGTATTTTAAACAGAGAAGCGTCCGCTTCTCTCGATTCTTCTCGCTTTTTACAGAGAAGCGGCCGCTTTTCCGTACCAGGGTCGCTTTTAATGGCAGTAGCGATGAACTGTGCGCTCCGCTCCGCTTCACTTCTTGCTTAAAGCGAGGAAGCGCTCGCTTTTTTAATCACTGGTCAGACCATCAAAAATGACATAAGGAACAATAGTCACCGTCTCGACATGTGCGTTACTCATTGTTTGGCATTTTAGGGCGATATAAATAGAATTTCACCCGATACCCAGATTTTAGCTCACGTCTTCTGAATTGACTGAGGAACACGGACCTAGATTGCCTAAAAAAATTTTGGACCATAAAAAACGACCTAAGGAATAATATTCAGCGCGTCGCCATAACCGTTACTCATTTTTGGAATATTAGGGCCATAAAACTAAAATTCCGCCTAATTCCCATATTTTCGTGAGCTATAGCCAACGCCTTCTGCATGAGCTCGTGCGCCCGAACCCAGATCGTCTAAAACTTAACTAGACAATCAGCAACGACCTAAGGAACAATAGTTGCTCCTCTATAACTGTTACTCGATTTTAGACATTTTTGGGCCATAAAATAAGAATTCTGCTTGATTGCTAAATTTTTGTGCGTGCCCACACCTTCTACAGTGGCCTGGACACCCGATCTCGGATCACCTAAAATTTTGTTGGAGCATAAAAAATGACCTATGGAATAATAGTCACTGCCTCGCCTTGACCGTTACTCATGATTGGCGTTTATGAGCCATAAAACTAAAATTTTGCCCGATTTGCACTTAATTCAGGCGACTTGCTCGAATCACCTAAAATTTTGAGGGTAAACAAATAAGACGTAATGAACAACAGTCATCGCTTCTCCATAATCTTTCCTCGAGTTTTGGTGTATTAGGGACATCAAATAGTAATTTAGGACGATTCTCAGATTTTCTTATGCTATAGTCCACGACGTCTGCATGATTTCGGGCGACCGACCCCTTATCTCCTAAAATTTTGCATGCCCATAAAAAATAACCTAAAGAACAATAGTTAACGTCTCGACATGTCCTCTACTCATGTTTTGGCGTTTTAGGGCCATAAAACCTGAATTCAAGGGGATTCCTATATTTTCGTGTGCAATAGTCTATGGCATCTGCATGAATTCAGACGACCAGCCCCGAATCTCCTAAAATTTTATGTTCCCATCAAAAACGACCTAATGAAGAATAGTCAATGTTTCGCCGCGACGGTTCCTCATTTTTTGGCATTTAGGGCCATAAAACAGGAATTCATGACGATTCATAGATTTTCATGTGCAATAGTCCACGCCATCTGCGTGAATTCGGGTGAACGGCCCCGAATCTCCTATAACTGTATGGTTCCATGTAAAATGAACTAATGAACAATAATCATCATTTGTCCATGACCGTTCCTATTTTTCGGCATCTTAGGGCCATAAAAAAGGAATTCATGACGATTCAAAGATTTTTGTGCAATAGTCCATGCCATCTGCATGAATTCAGGCAACTGGACCCGAATCTCCTAAACTTTTATGGGCCCATGTAAAATGACTTAATGAACAATAGCCATCTCTTCGCCATGACCATTCCTCGTTTTTGGCGTTTTAGGGCAATAAAATAAGAATTCAAGACGATTCCCAAATTTTTGTGTGCTATAGTCAACGCCATCTGCATGAATTTGGGCGACCAGCCCAGAATCTCCTAAAATATTGCAGGCCCATCAAAATCAACCTAATGAACAATAGTCATCGCTTCTACATGATCATTACTCTCAATTGTCGTCTTAAATCCATAAAATAAGAATTCGGGACGATTCCCAAATTTTCAGACGCTATTGTCGAAGCCATTTGCATAAATTCGATTGATCGACCCTGAATCTCGTAAAATTTAACAGGCCCAACATAACGACCTAATGAAAATAGTCAACACTTCACCATGATCGTTCCTAATTTTTTTGGTGTTTCAGGACCATAAAACAAGAAGTCATGATGATTCCCAGATTCCACGCCAACTGCATGAATTCGGGTGACCGGCCTTGAATTTCGTAAAAGTTTACGGGCCCATCAAAAATGGCACGACCCGAAATTCCCACCCTCGGGAGTCGTGATGGCGCCTACTCGTAGAAGCTAGGCAAGCCACTAATTTAGAATCTTTAAACTCTTGTTTTTAAATCTTCTTACCAATTATATTAACAAGGAATAAACAATTAAATAACAGCGGAATATGAAATTTAGCGGAAGTCTTAAATAAATATAAAACCAAAATATCCTGAAGACCAACACATGCCTCTAACCAGAACCTGGTGTCACAACATCCACGGACTACTAAGAGTACTACATGCAACAGTTTGAAGGAAAGATAACGTTGTTTGTCTCGAATACATGAGACAACAGAACATAATTTAAGATAGAGGAGACGCCGGGCCTGCCGATGCTTGCAAGGCTACCTCGGTGTCTCGGTGGACTGAAGGCTGGCTCCCGAGCTACTGCTGCTGACCAAATGTTGCTCCGGTATCTGCACATAAGTGCAGAGTGTAGCATTAGCACAACCGACCCCATGTGCTGGTAAGTGTCTGGCCTAACCCCGGCAAGGTAGTGACGAGGCTAGGACCAGACTTCAGATAATCCTGTGCAGTTATATATATATATATATATATATATATATATATATATANTATATATATATATATATATATATATATATATATATATATATATATATATATATATATATATGTATGTATGTATGTATGTATACAGCAAATAAACAATTAAAGCTGGGGAGGGAAAAACATGCTTGGGGAATAGCAGGTAAGACAGAATCTCGAGAGAATAATAATGAAATCAACAATTTAACTCTAACACGGATCAGGAAAAATAAAGGCAGATTTCACTTTCAGTTCATATATCGTTGCAGGTGTGCAACCCAATCCCATTCCTTATATCTTGTGGTAGGCGTACCACCCTGCTCCCATTTCTTCAAATCTCGTGGTAGGCGTACCACCCGCTCCCATTGTATCATAATTCGTGGTAGGCGTACCACCCGCTCCCATTTCATCATAACTCGTGGTAGGCGTACCACCCGCTCCCATTTCACTATAACTTGTGGTAGGCGTACCACCACCTCCCATTTCATCATAACTCGTGGTAGGCGTACCACCCGCTCCCATTTCAAGACAACACAAATCACAATAAAATCCCGGCAAAGGAACAAAAGCAACGTATTAATTTCCCGGCAAGGGAACAACAATATCAAATCAACTATCCCGGCAAGCAAGAACCAGCTATAACCAATCCTAGCTCAACTCCTACTCAATTCAATCAGTACCAATACTAAATCATAAATAAAATCCATGAGGATAAACCAAATCTTTGCTAAATATCATGAATCATCAATTAGAGCATCCGTAGTAACATTTAAGAACACAATATCTGTCAATTTAAGACTCACGGTCATGATCGACACTAACGTATAGATAGTCGTCACTATGCCTATACGTTGTACTCAACAAAAAGCAATTAGCAAATAGGACACGACTCCTAATCCCTCAAGCTAAGGTTAGACCGGACATTTACCTCGATGCGTCGAACACAACTTAAGTTTCAATTATAGCTTTACCCCTTGATTCCACCGCCAATTCGCTCGTATCTAGTCACAAATTACTTAATTACATCAATAAATGCTAAATGAATCAATCCTAATGCATAAAAATGAGTTTTTCCAAAGTTTTACCCAAAAAGTCAAAAATCGCCCCCGGGCCCACGTGGTCAAAACCCGACGTTCGAATCAAAACCCGATTACCCATTCCCCCACGAACTCAAATATATAATTTTTTTTGAAATCGAAGCTCAAATCGAGGTCCAAATCCCCAATTTTTTTAAAAACCTAGCTTCTGCCCAAAACACACAATTTTCCCCATGAAAATCCTTGATTTTAAGTTGAAATCATGTTAAAAGATGCTAAGAATTGAAGAAAGTTAGTTAAAAACGACTTACAATTGATTTGGAGAAGAAGGAATTCTTGAAAAATTGCCTAAGTGTGTTTGTGTTTGAGAGAATATGAAAAATGGGGTTTAAAATCAGCTAAGTATAAAATTGCATGTCTCAGATGTGGAAATTGCGAACAGGGGTTCGCAATTGCGAACACCGACCTCTACAGATGTGGGAAATGTGAAACAGGGTTCGCATTTGCGAACCCTTCATAAATGCTAGACTTTCGCATTTACAAAAATAGCGTCGCATTTGCGACTTCGCATTTGCGACACAAAGGTCGCATTTGCGATCACTGGCCAAGGGGGAAATCTTCGCATTTGCGAAGAAAATCTCGCATTTGCGAGCCAAGGCAGGCCTGGGCTGGTTTCGCATTTGCGATCCAGCCTTAGCATTTGCGAATTCGCATTTGCGAGACATGTACCGGGCGCCGGAACCAAAATACGGGCCCAATACCATCGTGTTCTAATCAGATTTCATTTCAAATTTCCTTAAACAATTTTACTTAAAAATTCATGTCTCGGGCTTAGGATCTCGGAATTTGATTCCGGATACGCCCGAAGTCCCATATTTTCCTACGGACCCTATAGGACCGTCAAATCATGGGTCCGGGTCCGTTTACCCAAAACATTGACGGAAGTCAAATTAGTTCATTTTATAACTAAATTTTATCATTTTTCACAAATTTTCATATTTAAGCTTTCCGGCTACGCACCCGGACTATGCACGCAAATTAAGGCGACTCTAAATGAGGTTTTTCAAGGCCTCGGAAACATAGAATTTGCCCTTCTTCCCAAATCTTATCACGCCCTTCATAGGCGACACTCGAAGCAATACCCGCTCACCGACCACAAAAGCCACATCTCGAACCTTGCGGTCCGCATAACTCTTCTGCCTGGATTGAGCTGTACGAAGCCTATCCTGAATGATCATGACCTTGTCCAAGGCCTCCTAAACCAGATCTGTACCCAACAACCGAGCCTCTCCCGGATCAAACCATCCAACCGGAGACCGACACCGCCTACCATATAAAGCCTCATAAGGAGCCATTTGGATACTCGACTGGTAGCTGTTGTTGTAGGCAAACTCTGCTAAAGGCAAAAACTGATCGCACGAACCTCCAAAGTCAATGACACAAGCTCGGAGCATATCCTCCAAAATTTGAATAGTCCGTTCAGACTGTCCGTCCCTCTGGGGATGAAATGTTGTGATCAACTCAACCCGTGTGCCCAACTCTTGCTGAACTGCTCTCTAGAAACGCGAGGTAAACTGCGTACCCCGGTCCGAAATGATAGATACGGGCACAGTAGATCTCAGATAACCTCTCAGAAGAATAGGAGACTGCCATAGGAATGAAATGCGCTGATTTGGTCAGCCTATCAACAATGACCCATACTGCGTCAAACTTCTTCTAAGTCTGTGGGAGCCCAGTAACAAAGTCCATAGTGATCCACTCCCACTTCCACTCGGGAAGCTCATTCCTCTGAAATACACCACCAGGACTCTGATGCACGTACTTGACCTACTGACAATTTAAACAACGATCCACATATGCAACGGTATCCTTCTTCATTCTACGCCACCAATAATGCTGCCGCAAATCCTGATCCATCTTTGCGGCGCCCGGATGAATAGAGTACCGGGAGCTACGGGCCTCCTCTAAAATCAACTCTCGGAGCCAATCCACATTAGGCACACATACTCGACCCTGCAATCTCAAAACTAAATCATAATCTAAGGTAACCTGCCTGGCACCTCCGCGCTGCACCGTGTCTCTAAGGACACACAAATGGGGATCATCATACTGCCGATCACGGATAAGCTCCAATAATTAAGAACGAGCGACCGTGCAAGCTAACACGCGACTGGGCTCAGAAACATCCAGTCTCACGAACCGATTGGCTAAATCCTGAACATCATAAGCAAGCGGTCTCTCACCGACCGGAATATAAGCAAGACTGCCCATACTGGATGACTTCCTACTCAAAGCATCGGCCACCATATTGGCCTTTCTCGGATGATATAGAATGGTGATATCATAATCTTTCAACAACTCCTACCATCTTCTCTGCCTCAAATTCAACTCCTTTTGCTTGAACAAATACTGAAGACTCTTGTGATCCGTGAACACCTCACATGCCACGCCATACAGATAATGCCTCCAAATCTTCAATGCGTGAACTATGGCGGCCAACTCCAAATCATGAATTGGATAGTTCTTCTCGTGAATCTTCAACTGTCGCGAAGCATAGGCAATGACCTTGCCATCCTGCATCAACACTGCACCAAGCCCAATACGGGAAGCATCACAATAAACTGTATAAGGCCCTGAACCTGTGGGCAAAACCAACACTGGTGCCGTAGTCATAGCTGTCTTGAGCTTCTGAAAGCTCGCCTCACACTCATCCAACCATCTGAACTGGGCACCCTTCTGGTTCAACCTGGTCATTGGGGCTGCAATAGATGAAAACCCCTCCACGAACCGACGATAGTAGCCTGCCAATCCCAAGAAACTCCGAATCTCTGTAGCTGCTGCTGGTCTAGGCCAGTTCTTGACTGCCTCAATCTTCTTTGGATCAACCTGAATACCCTCTACTAACACAACATGACCCATAAATGCAACCGAACTCAACCAGAACTCACACTTGGAGAACTTTGCATATAACTGACTATCCCTCAGAGTCTGAAGAACCACCCTAAGGTGTTGCTCGTGCTCCTTCTGGCTGCGGGATTATATCAATATATCATCAATGAAGACTATCACGAACGAATCCAAATAAGGCTTGAACACTCGGTTCATCAAATCCATAAAAGCTACTGGGGCATTTGTCAACCCGAATGACATAACCAAGAACTTATAATGTCCGTACCGAGTGCGGAAGGGTGTCTTAGGGACATCAGATGCCCTAATCCTCAACTAATGGTAGCCAGATCGCAAGTCAATCTTTGAAAATACCTTGGCACCCTGAAGCTGATCAAACAAATCATCAATCCTTGGCAGCGATACTTATTTTTTATTGTAACCTTGTTCAATTGCCGGTAATCAATTCATATTCTCATTGACCCATCCTTATTCTTAACAAACAACACCGGTGCACCCCAAGGCGAAACATTGGGTCTAATGAAACCTTTTTCAAGTAAGTCTTGCAACTGTTCCTTTAACTCTTTCAACTCCGGCGGGGTCATACGATACGGCGGAATAGAAATGGGCTGAGTGCCCGGAGCCAAATCAATGCAAAAGTCAATATCCCTGCCCGGTGGCATACCCGGCAGGTCTGAAGGGAAAACCTCAGGAAACTCACAAACAACGGGCACAGAATAAATAGAGGAAACCTCAGCACTAGAACCACGAACATACGCCAAATAGGCCAAACACCCCTTCTCGGCCATACGCCGAGCCTTCACATACGAGATAACACTACGGGTAGAATGACCAAGAGTACCTCTCCACTCTAAACGATGCATACCCGGTAAAGCTAAGGTCACAGTCTCGGCATGACAGTCCAAGATAGCGTGGTAAGGTGATAACCAATCCATCCCCAATATAATATCGAAGTCAACCATGTCTAAAAGCAACAAATCTACACAAGTCTCAAGGCCCCCAATCACCACAATACAAGAACGATGGACTCGATCGACCACAATAGAATTACTCACCGGTGTAGACACATAAAGAGGAACACTCAATGAATCACTAGGCATGACCAGGTACGGTGCAAAATAAGATGACACATACGAATACGTAGACCCTGGATCAAATAACACTGAAGCATCTCTATCACAAACCAGAACCATACCTGTAATAACTGCATCTGAAGCCTCAGCCTCGGGCCTGGACTGAAGAGCATAACATCGGGGGCTGGGCCCCACCACCCTGAACTACATCTCTGGGTCGATCTGCTGCTGGCTGGCCTCCACCTCTAGCACCTCTACCCCCACCTCTAGCTGGCTGGGTGGGCTGTGGAACACCTGGTGCCTGAACTATAGCAGGGGAACTCTGATGCTGAGAGCCACCTGGTGCGCGAGGGCAATACCTAGCAATGTGCCTCGTGTCGCCACAAGTATAACAAGCCCTCGGCTGGTATGGCTGACGACCCTGGAAACTCTGAAGTGATAGTGCACTAATAGGTGCTGGTGGTGCATTGAAGGACTGCTGATCAGAATACTGCATCTGAGGACCACGGCTACCTGAAGCACCGTGAGAAACCTGAAGAGCTGATTGAAAGGGCCTAGGAGGATGGCCTCTACTATATGAATCTCTACCTCCAGATGAGGTACCCCACTGAATCTGCCTGAATGACGGGGCCTCTTGTCTTCCCCAGTTTCTCTAGCCATCCGGAGACGAATCGGCTGAATGAGTCCATCAATAAACCGTCTCAGTCTCTCCCTCTCAGTGGGAAGTATAATAGGGGCATGGCCAGACAAATCTATGAATCTAGTCTCGTACAGGGTGACAGTCATGGATCCCTGCTGAAGACGCTCGAACTGCCTCTAATAGGCCTCTTGCTGAGTAATAGGGAGAAACTTCTCCAGAAATAGCTGTGTGAACTACTCCCAGGTCAAGGCTGGTGATCCTGCTGGTCTAGCTAAGCAATAATCCCTCCACCAAGTCTTGGCGGATCCAGACAAGCAAAATATAGCAAAATTAACCCCATTGGTCTCAACAATCCCCATATTCCGAAGAACCTCGTGACAACTGTCCAGATAATCCTGGGGATCCTCAGTAGATGCACCTCTAGAGGTAGTAGTGAAGAGCTTGGTGAACCTGTCCAATCTCCACAAAGCATCGGTAGACATGACTGCACCATCGCTGGTCTGAGCTACCACACCCAGCTGAACCGCTCCAACTGGCTGAGCCGCTGGAGTCTGAATCTGAGGAGCTACCTGCTCCGGAGTGCGAGTAGCAGGAGTCTGGGCTCCTCCTCTAGCCTGAGAGACGGCTGCTGCTACAGGAAGTAAACCTGCCCTGGTGACACTCTCCATAAGGCCCACTAGACGGACCAGAGCTTCCTGAAGAACTGGGGCGGCAATAAACCCCTCTAGGACCTGAGCAAGGCCCACCGGGACTACTGGGGCTGGAACCTCGTCATCAAAATCAACCTGAGGCTCCGCTACGGATGTTGCTGCCCTGGGTTGAGCTTTGCCCTTGCCTCGGCCTCTAGCACGACCTCGGCCTCGCCCTCTGCCCCTCGTGGGAGTTGCTGGGGGCTCGGACTACTGATCAGTAGAAGAGGAAGTGCGTGTTCTCGGCATCTGCGAAAGAATAGAGTAGAAATTCAATTAGCATTGAGAAGCAGAACCGCACGACAAGAAGAACAAATGTGAAATTTTTCCTAACTTTGTAGCCTCTGGGGATAAATACAGACGTCTCCGTACCAATCCCATAGACTCTACTAAGTTTGCCCGTGAATTGTGAGACCTATATAACCTAGAGCTCTGATACCAACTTGTCACGACCCGGAATTCCCACCCTCGGGAGTCGTGATGGCGCCTACTGGTAGAAGCTAGGCAAGCCACTAACTTAGAATCTTTGAACTCTTTTGTTATTAAATCTTCTTACCAATTATATTAACAAGGAATAAATAATTAAATAACGGCGGAATATGAAATTTAGCGGAAGTCATAAAATAAATATAAAACCAAAATATCCTGAAGACCAACACATGCCTCTAACCAGAACCTGGTGTCACAACATCCACGGACTACTAAGAGTACTACATACAACAGTTTGAAGGAAAGATAACGTTGTTTGTCTCGAATACATGAGATAACAGAACATAACATAAGATATAGGAGACGCCGGGCCTGCGGACGCCTGCATGGCTACCTCGGTATCTCGGTGGACTGAAGGCTAGCTCCCGAGCTACTGCTGCTGACCAAATGCTGCTCCGGTATCTTCACATAAGTGCAGAGTGTAGTATCATCACAACCGACCCCATGTGCTGGTAAGTGTCTGGCCTAACCCCGGCGAGGTAGTGACCAGACTTCAGATAATCCTGTGCAGTTATATATATATGTATACAGCAGAAAGATAGACAAAAAATAAACAATTAAAGCTGGGGAGGGAAAAACATGCTTGGGGAATAGCAGGTAAGACAGAATCTTGAGAGAATAATAATGAAATCAACAATTTAACTCTAACACGGATAAGGAAAAATAAAGGTAGATTTCACTTTCAGTTCACATCTCGTTGCAACGTGCAACCCGATCCCATTCCTTATATCTTGTGGTAGGCGTACCACCCGCTCCCATTTCTTCAAATCTCGTGGTAGGCGTACCACCCTCTTCTATTTCATCATAATTCGTGGTAGGCGTACCACCCGCTCCTATTTCATCATAACTCGTGGTAGGCGTACCACCCGCTCCTATTTCATCATAACTCGTGGTAGGCGTACCACCCGCTCCCATTTCACTATAACTTGTGGTAGGCGTACCACCCGCTCCCATTTTATCATAACTCGTGATAGGCGTACCACCCGCTCCCATTTCAAGCCAACACAAAATCACAATAAAATCCCAGCAAGGGAACAAAAGCAACATATTAATTTCCCGGCAAGGGAACAACAATATCAAATCAACCATCCCGGCAAGGGAGAACCAGCTATAACCAATCCTAGCTCAACGCTTACTCAATTCAATCAGTACCAATACTAAATCATAAATAAAATCCACGAGGATAAACCAAATCTCTGCTAAATATCACGAATCATCAATTAGAGCATCTGTAGTAACATTTAAGAACATAATATCTGTCAATTTAAGACACGGTCATGCTCGACAGCAACGTATAGATACTCGTCACCATGTCTATACATCGTACTCAACAAGAAGAAATTAGCAAATAGGAAACAACTCCTAATCCCTCAAGCTAAGGTTAGACCAGACACTTACCTCGATGCTTCGAACACAACTCAAGTTTCAATTATAGCTTTACCCCTTGATTCCACCGCCAATTTGCTCGTATCTAGTCACAAATTACTTAATTACATCAATAAACGCTAAATGAATCAATCCAATGCATGAAAATGAGTTTTTCCAAAGTTTTACCCAAAAAGTCAAAAATCACCCCCGGTCCCACGTGGTCAAAACTTGAGGTTCGAACCAAAATCCGATTACCCATTCCCCCACGAATTCAAATATATAATTTATTTTGAAATCGGACCTCAAATCGAGGTCCAAATCCCCAATTTTTTTGAAAAACCTAGGTTCTACCCAAAACACCCAATTTCCCCCATGAAAATCTTTGATTTTAAGTTGAAATCATATTAAAAGATGCTAAGAATTGAAGAAAGTTAGTTAAAAACGACTTACAATTGATTTGGAGAAGAAGGAATTCTTGGAAAATTGCCTAAGTGTGTTTGTGTTTGAGAGAATATGAAAAATGGGATTTAAAATCGACAAAGTATAAAATTGCAGGTCTCAGATGTGGGAATTGCGAACAGGGGTTCGCTTCGCAATTACGAACCCCGACCTCTGCAGATGTGGGAAATGTGAAACAGGGTTCGCATTTGTGAACCCTTCAGAAATGCTGGACTTTCGCATTTGCGAAAATAGCGTCGCATTTGCGACTTTGCATTTGCGACACAAAGGTCGCATTTGCGATCACTGGCCAATGGGGAAATCTTCGCATTTGCGAAGAAAATCTCGCATTT
This sequence comes from Nicotiana attenuata, assembly GCF_001879085.1. Taxonomy (NCBI): domain Eukaryota; kingdom Viridiplantae; phylum Streptophyta; class Magnoliopsida; order Solanales; family Solanaceae; genus Nicotiana; species Nicotiana attenuata. Next base: position 12,065 of record NW_017675700.1, read on the forward strand.
GCGAGCCAAGGCAGGCCTGGGCTGGTTTCGCATTTGAGATCCAGCCTTCGCATTTGCGAGCCAGGCTTCGCAAATGCGAAGCCAGCAGGCCTGATCGTACCAACAAAATTTTCTAAAATTTTAAGTCTTAAATGCAACCCGTGGCCTTTCCAAAACTCACCAGAGCCCTCGGGGCTCCAAACCAAATATACACACAACCTCAGAAACATCCCACGGACTTATTCGTGCGATTAAATCGCCAAAATAACCTCAATAACAACGGATCAAACCTCAAAATCAAGAACTTTTTTCTCAAACTCCATCAAGTATCAAATTTAGCATTTTAGGTCCGAATCACGTCAAATGATATACGTTTTCAACCAAATTTTACAGAAATGACTTAAACCATATATAAAACCTGTACCGGACGCCGAAACCAAAATACGGGCCCGATACCATCGTGTTCTAATCAGATTTCATTTCAAATTTCCTTAAATAATTTCAGAAAGCAATTCTACTTAAAAATTCATTTCTCGGGCTTGGGATCTCGGAATTCGATTCCGGGCATACACCCAAGTGCCATATTTTCCTACAGACCCTCCGGGACAGTCAAATCACGGGTCCGAGTCCGTTTACCCAAAACGTTGACCGAAGTCAAATTAGCTCATTTTATAACCAAATTTTATCATTTTCCACAGATTTTCATATTTAAGCTTTCCGGCTATGCACCCGGATTACGCACGCGAATCGAGGCAACTCTAAATGAGGTTTTTCAAGGCCTCGAAAACATAGAATTTAATTTAAAACAAGAGATGACCATTTGGGTCATCACAAAAAATGACCTAAAGAACAATAGTCATCGCTTCGCCATGACTATTCCTCGTTTATAAGGTTTTTGGGGCCATAAAATAGAAAGTTAGGACAATTCCTAGATTTTTGCGTGCTATAGTCCACGTCATTTGCATTAATTCGGGTGACCAGCCCTGAATCTCGTTAAATTATGTTGGCACATAAAAATGATCTAATGAACAATAATCATCGCTTCGTCGTGACCTTTCCTCGTTTTTTGGCATATTAGAGCCATAAAATAGGAATTCGGGATGATTCCCAAATAGGAAGTCCATCCCATGTGCATGAATTCAGGCGACCGACTCCGAATCTCCAAAAATTTTGCGAGCCCATTAGAAACGACCTAATGAACAATAGAAATTGCTTCGCATGACCGTTCCTCGTTTTTAGCATTTTAGGGCAATAAAATAGGAATTCATGACGATTCCTAAATTTTCGTGTGTTATAATCCACGCCATCTACATAAATTCGGACGACCGGCCCAGAATCTCCTAAAAATTTGTAGGTCCAACATAAACGACCTAATGAACAACAGTCATCGCTTTACCATAATCATTCTTTATTTTTTAGCGTTTTAGGGCCATAAAATAGGATTTCGGAATAATTCCTAGATTTTCGTGTGCTATAGTCAATGCCATCTTAATGAATTTAGGCAACCGAACCTGAATCTTCTAAAATTTAGCGGCCCCGTAAAAATGACCTACTGAACAATATCCATTGCTTCGCTATGACCGTTCCTTATTTTTTGGCATTTTAGGACCATAAAACAGGAATTCGGGACGATTCCTAGATTTTCGTGTGCTATAGTCAATGCCATCTTAATGAATTCAGGCAACCGAACCCGAATCTCCTAAAATTTTGACGGCCCATCAAAAATGACCTAATGAACAATAGTTTTCGCTTTTCCACGATCGTTCTTCGTTTTTTGGAGTTTTAGGACCATAAAACTGGAATTTAGAACAATTCCTAGATTTTTATGTGCTATAGTCAATGCCATCTTCATGAATTCGTGCAACCGGCCCAGAATCTCCTAAAATTTTGCGGGTCCGATCAAAATGACCTAATGAACAATATTCAGCATTTCGCCATGTTTGTTCATCGTTTTTTGGCATTTTAGGGCCATAAAATAGGAATTCATGATGGTTCCAAATTCGAGTGCTACACTACACGTCATTTGCATGAATTCGGTAGCCCAAACCCAAATCTCCCAAAGTTTTGCAAGTCCATCAAAAATGACTTAATGAACAATAGTCATCGATTCTCCATGGTCGTTCCTCGTTTTTTTAGCATCTTAAGACCATAAAATAGGAATTTAGGATGATTCCTAGATTTTTGCGTGCTATAGCCCACGCTATCTGCATGAATTAGCGCGACCAACGGCAAATCTACTAAATTTTACGGGCCCGCCATGATCGTTTCTTATTTTTGGCGTTTTAGGGATACAAAATAGGAATTCCTAACGATTCCCAGATTACGTGTGTTATAGTCCACATCATCTGCATGAACTCAGGCGACCGACCTCAAATCTCCTAAAATTTTGTGGGCCCATAAAAAATGCTTAGTGAACAATAGACATTGCTTCGCCATGATCGTTCCACATTTTTGGGGCATTAGGGCCATAATATAGGAATTTAGAGACGATTCCTAAATTTTCGTGTACTATAGTCCACATCATCTGCATATGTTCGGCGACCGGTTCGAATCTCCTAACATTTTGCGGGCCCATCAAAAAATACATAATGAACCATAGTCATCGCTTCGCCATGAGTGTTCCTCATTTTTTGGCGTTTTATGGTGATAAAGCAAAAATTCAGGACGATTCCTAGATTTTCATATACTAATCCACGACATCTAACAAAAATTCGAACTACCGGTCCCAAAACATATAAAATTTTGCGGGCTCGTCAAAAATGACCTAATGGAAAATATTCATCGCTTCGTCATAACTGTTACTCGTTTTTTGATATTTTAGGGCTATAAAATTTGAATTCAGGACGATTTCGTGTGCGTCCACGCCATCTGCATGAATTCACGCGACCAACCCGGAATCTCATAAAATATTGCGGGGCCATAAAAAGGATCTAATGAACAATAGACATCGTTTCGCCATGATCGTTACTCGCCTTTAGAATTTTAGGGTCATAAAATAGGAATTCATGACGTTTCCCAGATTTTTGTATGTTATAGTGCAAGCCATCTGCATGAATTCGGGTGACTGATTCCGAATCTCCTAAATTTTTGCGAGCTCATCATAAACGACCTAATGAAAATAGTCATCGTTTTGCCATGATTATTCCTCATTTTTTCACGTTTTAGGGCCATAAATAGGAACTAAGGATGATTCCTAGATTTTCGGGTGCTATAGTCCACACCATCTATATGAATTCGAGTGACCGGCCACGAATCTCTTAAAAATGATCGCTCCTCATTTTTTGGCATTTTAGGACAATAAAATAGGAATTCAGGACGATTCCCAAATTTTCATGTGTTATAATCAATGTCATCTACATGAATTCAGACGACCAGCACCAAATTAAGGACGGTTTTAAATTTTTCATGTGCTAATCCACGCTATCTAGATGAATTCGGACGATCGGCTCCGAATCTCCTAAAATTTATCGGACCCATAAAAAATGACCTAATGAGCAATACTTATTGCTTCTCCATGACCGTTCCTCGTTTTTTGGTGTTTTAGGGCAATAAAACAGGAATTCAAGACGATTCTTAGATTTTCGTATGCTAGAATCCACGTCATCTACATAAATGCGACCAGCCCAAATCTCCTAAACTTTTGCGGGCCCATAAAAATGACCTAAATGAACAATATTCATCGTTTCGCCATGACCGTTCTTCGTTTTTTAGAATGACCTAATAAACAATAGTCATCGTATCTCCATGATCTTTCCTCTTTTTTTAACGTTTTAGGACCATAAAACAAGAATTCAAGATGATTTCCAATTTTTCGCGCGTTGATGTTCATGTCATCTTTATGAATTCAGCCAACCGGTTTCGAATCGACTAAATTTTGAGGGCCTATTAAAAACGACCCAAAGAACAATAATCATCGCTTCGTCATGAACGTTCCTTGTTTTTTGGTATTAAGGGCCATAAAATAGGAATTCAGGATGATTTCCAATTGGTGTGCTAACGTTCATGTCATCTTCATGAATTTGGACAACTAGATCCGAATCGCTTATAATTTTGGGAGCCCATCAAAAACGACCAAATGAACAATAGTCATCATTTCGCCATGAACATTCCTTGTTTATTTGGCGTTTTAGTGTCATAAAAGAGAAATTAAGGACGACTTTCAATTTTTGTGTGTGCTATTGAAAAAAAGACAATCAAAGCGGAGAAATTAGGAAAAGACTGATTCCTTCATATCAATTCCAAGTTTAGAAGATGGTGCCATTCTCAAGTCAATGCACAAGTCTTGCCAGGGAAATTTTCAGTTGGGTCTATTTTCCAAAGTCCTTGCATAGTCTTGCTATAGAAAGTTAGAAACATTACGTGAACGTGTTCTTTACTTTAATTTCCAAAGATCAATAAAGTGGGTAAAACTCACCCAAGATTGACAAAAACGTTAGGTGATTTCTTTCCATCTACTTGAGCTTTGGTGGTCAGATTTACTTGATATATGTGCTTAGTAAAAAGTAAATAGAATCAATGAAATAATTGAGTTGCACACAAGTTAGCCCAAACACCACTATTGTTAAGAAAATACAATCAAAGCAGAGAAACTAGGGAAAGAATTATCTCCATATGCATCTTTATTTTAGGGACATGGATTTATATTTTCTTCTGCGAAATAAATTAGTACAAACTTTATTCTCAATTATTTGGGAATATGTATGATGTAATCTGTATAATCAAATGGACTATACAGATTAACAAGCCAACACTCTCCCAAAAACACTATTGTATCTCTGATATCTGGAACATAATCTCAAAAGAACTGCAGAAACAACCAACTCGAATAGGTGAAAGAGACAACCAACTCATCACACGCACGTATATTAAAAATAAAATAAAAAAAGTACTGTAGTTCTTTAGAATTGTTCCATTATTTTTCAAGGAAAGCCAATTTAATCTGCAAAATATATCGCAACAACTACTTGCATTTCCAATTAAAAAAGGAACAGTTCATTATCGATCTCGCCACTGTAACATTATAACTGATGCAATCTGAAACTTCTTACAAGTATAAAGTACAAAGTTATAAATGGGATGGACTCATAAGAGCCTCCATATATCATTTTTCTTTCTCAGATCACAAATTTTAGCAATAAGCAGAATCTCTACATGAATAACTTTCAATATAAAATTTACACACATCATTTAACAGTTAATTAATTACCTCAAGAAAAGTATATGTTCAATGTCCAGTGTATAAATCAGCCCCTCCCTGCATTGCCATGCCGTTGGTTTCTGAAGTAGCTAAGAAGTGCCTGAGCCTGCATATACCGGCATGTACATTTAGAATACTTGATAAAGGATAGAAAAGGAAGTGTGCGGTTTCTGCAAAATTGTACCTTTTCTCTGGCTCTAGGAGTTCCAGACTGTGACAATGCCACTAATGGAGGTACAGCTCCTTCCTGGAGAACCATGTTGCAGAATCTGCTACTGTTAGTGCATAATTGCAACAGAGCTGCTGCTGCATTCTCCTTACCTCTTGCGGAACCCAACTCAACAACCTCAACCAGAACAGCAATCCCTCCTTCCTGACCAATTGCTGCTCTTCCCTCGTGAATGGTTGCAAGATTTGACAAAACAGCAACAGCCTTGTCGACCATCCCAGCAGCGGGGTCCATCAACTCTACGAGAAACTTTACAGCACCAGCTTGCACAATGCGAGCCTTGTTTTCATGAAGTATTGACAAGTTAAACAAAGCTGTTGCTGCATCCTTCTTTCCCCTAGGAGTTCCATTTCCCAATAAATCCACAAGAGGTTTTATAGCCCCAGACCTCCCAATCTTCATCTTGTTATCCTCAATCACAGAAAGGCTAAAAAGTGTAGCGGCGGAGTTTTCTTTAGCCTCAGCAGTCCCTGTTTGGAGGACATGAATCAGAGGTTCAATTGCATCAGCATTTGCAATCGAACACTTGTTGTTGTCATTAATTGATAAGTTGAGAAGTGCAGTAACAGCATTTTCCTGTACTTTCATGTCTTCCGAATGAAGTAAGTTGACCAACAAGTTGATGGCACCACAGCTTGCAATTACAATACGATTATCCATATTGTGCTTGGCAAGTAATCGGAGTTCAGCTGTGGCATCTCTTTGCACATCAATGGAATCGCTATTCAAGTCCTGAACTAGCTTCCTAACTTGCTCCTCAACTTCCAAAAGATCAGCCCTTCTTTCGACCATAGCAGAAGAAACTATTCTAGGAAACCTCTCAGAAGGTCTACGCCAGATGGACTGATTTCGAGCTCTTGTCTCCAGCATGGATAGGAATTCCGGCTCCCTTCGTAGGACAGACAATGGAGCAGCAGGACGGGATTCTAACAAATCCCCTGAAGCATCAGTTGCAGCCGCTGCTGACCTTGAAGACACTTCATTTCCATCACCAGAAATTGCAGGTGAAAAGTTTGAATTAGATAGTGTGCTGGGTGCCGAGGTAGTTCGATTATGACCTACAAGGGAGTGTTCATCGGCTGCTAACATACTATGACCAATTGAGTTTATCTCTCCAGAGTGGGCCATACGTTCTTCAGAACTCTTAATAGATATCCTTCCAACATCCAGAGCAAGCATATTACTAGCAACTCCAGGTAAAGAATCATCTGAAGAGGAACGGGGATGGGATGGAGATGATCCTTCTCTTTGGTTTATACTTGGTGAAATCAAACTCTTCCTAGGAGAACTTAAAGAGCGAGTAGAATCTGGTGACGAAGAGTGATTGCCCCTCGGGAGGGGAAAACCCTGGGTATCCCTGGGCACACCAGAATCTGCATGTGCTAGAAGTGAACACGGCTGATTCAAGCTCAGAGATTTCATCGGATCAGGCAGCTTTACATTGTTTGATTCACACCAATTTGCAATAAGTGCCTTAACCGTGTAATTAGGAATGAGATTTGTGTGCCCCAGCGTTTGCCTTGTCTTAGGACAAACAGTAAGACCGAGATCAATCCATTTCCTTATAAAAGCTCGCTCATAAGTTTGTCCGGAAGCAACAATTACAGGGTCAGTCATCAACTCAAGTGAGAGGGGGCAACAAAAATCAGGAGGTATCGGCACAGGCGTGCAGGTCTGAGACTGCTTCATTGTGACAAAGCGGTCATGCATATTGGAAACAAGCGCTATAATTTGCTCAATATATTCAACTTCCTCACTCTTTTCTGCTTGTTCAGCGTTCTCCTTCAATTGTTCAAGGGCCACAAGCTCAATCAAAAGCTCTTTGTTTGAGTTCAATCTAAGACAATCGGCAATTTTTGCAAAGCTGTCTGAGCTTACTCCCAACCCTTCCATTTGAGCCTTAATAGCCTTTGCGATAGTCATGGACATCAGTTCATAATCCACATACTTAATTTTTAGTATAGAGTGCTGCAATCCAAAAACAAGACATCCCCTCAGGAAGTTAAATCACCATAAGGATGACAAGTTCTATCCGACAAAAAGAGCAGAGAGGAACATTACAGCTGGCATAGGAATACGGCAAATAGAAGGGAGAAGAAGATCAGGAATGACCTGTTTTTCGCTCCCTACCTCAAGAGAAGTCAAAATTGTATCAGCAGGAAGGCATTGATGAGAAGATTTAAGTAGCTCGAGAATTTCAAGACTACATGTTCGGATTTTTACAATCAGTGATTCAGCTTGCAGGACCTATAGATCATCAACACATCAACAATATAAATACATTTGCTCAAAGTATTAAAATGCCTTAAACGTAAACCATAAATTCATTAATTGCACTACATCCCATTCTCATTCAGTATGCCGATTATGAATAAGAACAAATGGATCATCTGTCTTATTCAATAAATAAAGAGCATAAATATTGGACCATACAAAATAAACTTTACTGCCCAATAGTTGCCAGGTTTCATACAGCTCCCTCAGTTCATCAATAAATTGAGCTAGTCTGGCAAATGCTTTCTGAAGCAGCTCACTGGAAGCTGCTTCAACATCAACAATGGCCTCAAGAATCGGCTTTAAAATATTCAGCAGATCCTCATTCTTGCAATAATACCTCTGAACCAGTACATCACTTATGCTTTCACTTGATGATAAATGGAAAAATTGGGAGATGTTGTTGAGAAGAACTTTCAACAATGACATCTCCATTGTACCTGGTCAACCAAAAGTAGTAATCCTCAGTTACCTGAACTGGGCACAAAACCCGTCCTATAAGACACATAAATGACAAAAGATAATCACATAAAATATATGGTCAATTTATTGCATTGATAATAATGCTGAAACTTCAGAGAAATAACGCCAGTCGTCAGCAACATGTGTTTGTGTATGCGCACACGCACACACACATGTGACATGACTGCAGCTAAACTTAAGAGCAGTTTAATATTTGAAGCCCCTCTTAGTTTCTATCACCTCAGCTTAGTATTGTCAATCAACATCATATAGGACATAACCACACAGTTTTCAAGGGATCTATTATCATGGCATCACATCTAAACTTCCACTGCTGAATTGCTCTTTGTTATCTGTAATACATTTACAGTAAAAGAAACAAGAACGGAGTCATTATGCCTTAAAACTCATTCAGATGATGATTCCTAGTCTCATAGAACGGACTAGCTTGACGCTTGTCGACCATGTTTCTTTCAAGGAAGGATGTCAATATTTGTTTCTTTATGAATTCAACAGCCTCCAAATACTTCGGAAAGATGCCTAGATGTCAGGAAAATAACTGAGCAAGAATTTCTAATATCTTATACTTCCACCTTTCTACTGATGCCAATCTCAGATAATATTCTATTAAACACCTAATTTTAGAACAATGTACAGCTAGCCATACAACAACAAACTACTAATACTACGGTCAATCCATGGCTAGTTGGGGTCAATTATATGAATCCTAAGTAAACATGTCGCTCCATTTAGACATGCATCTATCAAATATTTAAGCATTTGCATTATCTAGTACTAGAAGCTCTACATTTTCTGCTGGCTTACAAATCTCTAGAAAGACTAAAAGACTCTTAACTAACATTGCATAATGTAAACATACCAACATAACTAAACATTCATCCCCAAAAATTGATATCGTCAATGTGGATCTTTTTCTTCCATTCTGCCTTGTTTTGCAATAAGTTTACATGGATTCCAAGAGATTGCTAGTCCTCCGAGATAACTTCCTTCCATGACATTTTAGGTTTACCTTGTCCTTTTTAACACTTTCAATCACCATGATTCCAAATCTACAGACCTATGCATCTGGAGATCGACGTACGCAACATGATCAAACAATGTGGCTATTTCTAACCTTGTATGCCTCCATATCCACAAAAAACATAAATTTACATTGTTAGGTTACACTGCTTGTAATGTACTCTTTTATATTTAAAAGAAAACTACAGGCATTTTTCACTTCGCTATCTTCCGCACACCAAAACAGTAAACATCACAAGATGAGGTATTAAATTTATGGACCTAAAAGAGAATGTGTCAAACCATCAGAAACAATTGGCAATAAAGTTCTTTTATTTTTGTTGGTAAGTGACAACGGGCAACTAAAGAAATTGTGAATAAAAGGAAGGAAGAATTCAAAGAAATAGATCATATAGCTCAACGTATTATGATTTATAGGTTTGATTGTGCATAATAAGGAACAGAGAAGTTAGATCTCAAGTCATCTGGAACATATGGAAGAAATGGCTACAATGAATAAGGAAGTACAAACCTTATTAGCAAAAGCTTCAGCTACAACAAGCTGTATAACTTTCTCATACTGTGTATCCCAATAAATCAAGTTAACCTATGTCCAAGAGAAATATTCTTAAATCATTATTAATAATATAAAAGTTGTCCAAGGTACTGAGGTAGAACATCCCCTAATACCTTTAGCAGTTCATATTTTCTATTAGTACATAACATGTAACTAAGACAGGTCAACATACGTTTCTGTGATATGGAATAATTTCTCTTAAAGATCCACTGCAATGGCCATCATTGTAAAAATATTAAAGAAAGGGTCACTAAGATAGTAAACTGATACACTTAAACATTGCACCACAAGAATGATGAAAAGTTTTGTATCTTGCTGACTCTGGTATTACATAGTAGTTAATAAGCACATAATATCATCTTATGTTCTTCCACTCAAAATTAAGATGAACAGTGTTAACAGGAAAAAAAAAAAGTACAAAATAGTTCACAAACTTACGAGCGAAATAGCCTGGAAGGTGAGGTCCTATCCAGGTAAGTGTAGAAAAATGAGAATTGAAAGATCTACTACAAGCTTATTCAAATATAGCTATGCCTTATTTAAACATACGGTTTCTTAATTTCACATACTTACAACAGCCCAGCTTCCTAATTAGATGAGCTCTCTGTCTTGCCCATTGGAACTGTTCATACCGATTAAAAACTTTAGAGGTGCCTTGAATATCTGCTTCTCTGTTTCTATGATTCCTTTCTATGAAAGTAATGAGCTTATAATTTCCCTCTCTTATTCTCTTCGCCCATTACCAGAAGCAGGATGATTTTAAGTGCAAACATTTCCACGGTATTTGATCTAAATACACTCTCCCAGTTAAGCATTTTTTAAACAGTTAATACACCTACCAAATCAGCATTAAAAGTTAAAATTAAGAAACAAATAGTATTTGTGTTAAACATGAGTCAGAACATTCAATTTACAGCATTCCTAACAGCTCCGTGAAATCTGCGCCAGATTTGAAATTCTGGTAGTAGCATCACAAGATTCACAATTTCACAGTGTCATTTTTTTTTCTTGAAACGTGTTTGTCAATCTAGAGTCCTGTGTGACAAAAAAGTGCCACCGATACTCAAAGGTAAGTTTTATAGAGTTAGACCGGCCATGTTGTATGGGACGGAGCGTTGGCCGGTCAAGAACTCTCATATCCAGAAGATGAAGGCAGCAGAGATGAGGATGTTGAGGTGGATGTGCGGGCACACTAGGAGGAATAAGATTAGGAATGAGGATATTCGGGAGAAGGTAGGCTTGGCTCCTGTGGATGACAAGATGCGGGAAGCGAGGCTCGGATGGTTCGGGCACGTGCGGAGGAGAAGCCTTGATGCTTTGGTGAGGAGGTGTGAGCGGTTGGCTTTGGTTGGTACGAGAAGAGGTAGAGGGCGACCTAAGAAGTATTGGGGTGAGGTGATCGGGCAGGACATGGCACGACTGCAGATTTCCGAGGACATGACCCTTGATAGGAAGCTCTGGAGGTCAAGCATTAGGGTTGTAGGCAAGGGGGTAGTCGAGCTTTTTCTACTTCATTCCGGGGCTGAGACGGGTTTGATAGGGTTGATCTTAGATGGTAGGGGTTAATGTTGAGTCCACACTATCCTTTCTGTTTATCATAGCCTCGGGCCTTAATTACTGGGTATTGTTATTGCATGTCATCTATTATATGGTTTTTATGCTTCTATTACTATTTCTATGGTTTCTGCTGCCGTTGCTGATGAATTGTCTCTTCTTGTTTTATTTCCGTCTACCTGAGTCGAGGGTCTATCGGAAACAGCCTCTTTGCCCCATCGAGGTAGGGGTAAGGTCTGCGTACACTGTACACACTACCCTCCCCAGACCCCACTTTGTTGGATTTTACTGGGTTGTTGTTGTCGTAAACTTGTTTGTCAACTCAATAATTACATCGCAGACCAAGATCGAAGATGTAACCAAGATCAAGAACCTTCATTCATTCAGTTACAAAAGAAGAAACTTGAAGTATTAAAGGATTGGAATTCCACAGCATATAAAAACATAATCTTTCTTGATATACAGCATTTGAATATTCCTCCTAGAGTAAGTACTGGTTCAATGATAGAAAACGAATTCAGAGACTAAAATTGATGCAACAAGAGCACCAAGATTCAAGTCCCATCCATCAAAGAAGTTATACGGGCAAGACCAAATGGCCAACGCCTAGTGAGCCTCTTAGCACTAAATCTGACGCAAGGGCTTTGGCTCTCAACAAATTGAGCATTAAAGTCATTATTTTGGTACTGCATAATCAAGGAAGAAGGATATAGACTTCCTTTTAATCTAATACTCATCCCAATTTATGTGGCATTGTTTGACCAGCACGGTGTTTAAGAAATAAAAGAAGACCTTTGAAATTTGTGGTCTAACACAAGCCTTAGATATTTGTTTGGCTGTAAATCATCTCATTATGGGTAAAGGAAAATTTTAAAGTTAAATTATTTCTAATTAGAAAGGTGACATTCTTTTTAGGATAGATTAAGAAGGAAAGTGTGCCACATAAATCGGAATGGAGGGAGTAATTAAGACTTAAGTTCGACATTATTAAAGAAAACCCTATGCGGTAACAAGAAGTAACCAGTCCTATTTTGTCCTATAGTAATCCTCTTGAGCAAATTTGTATTAATATGGAGCATATTACTAGTTAATCATGGTAATTTAGTAAATTAGAACAAATAATTAGATAGCAAATTGAATCCTGGCCACATAGGTGAGAGTTACCTTATAAAAAAATTTTCGAAAAGAATTTATTTAGCAAATCTCCTTGCCACTGACCAACTTACCATAAGTATCAATCGACATTTGAATTCAATTACTTTAGCCACTAAAAGCATTCATATCAAGTTAGTATCTTTCTACTCTAACCGTATTTCCAGGATCTTTCTGGATAAAATTTTCCATTACTTTATCTTCCACAATTATAGTTGAACTGCTGCTTCAATGTGTCAGAAGATTACATGAACCTCAAAAACATAAAGTCTAAGCTGGAGTTAATGAGATTTAAAAGTTGGAAAGCAAACAGGGCAAGGCGACTTTAATAGCTGCTATGCCTATTAATACATAGTAAACTCTATTGTTACGTATGAATTTTTCCTCTATATTCCCTTTTCTTAAATACACTGATGCATCTTTTCCAGCTAGAGTGTCATCGATATTCAGCTACTATCAGCTCCAGCATCATCTATAGCCTCTACGTCTTAATTCCCCAACACGAGGACGGAGCTCGCTCCTCAACAATTGAGCCTCAATTCCAACTATCATATGTATACCTTCTGCGCCATTCAAACCCATTTCTTTAGTATTGAGAGGATTAATCATAGTTAAACAATTTTTACACTAGTTTTCAACCTACCACAACCCTCTTCCTTTTCTCGTTGCAGGATTCGGTACTCCTTGCAAAACTCATATATGCTCCACACTAAAAAGAAAATAATCAAGCACCATATGCATTGACCAAAATGTGTGACGAAAACAAATAACACAAAACTTTGCATACAGAGATCACACAAATACAAAACGGCATCAACATGGTAAGAATCACAACAACCATCGATCCAGTTACAGATAAATCCAATGACCTATTTCTTACTAAGCTAAAAATGAGAACTGCAACTAAATTACCCATAACCATCATATACCAATCAATCAACTAGTTGTAGTCTTGAGTATATGAATCCTCTTTATCCATTTATCGATCTTATTTCATTCCAATACTGGTAAAAAATTTGTTTTTAAATAATACAGGTATCAGATGGAATTGTCGAGGTGCACACAAACTGGCCATAACACCATTGTCGTAAAAAATAATTTATTATTTAACAGTTTTAAAATTAAAAATAATAATAACAGTCACAATAATTAAAAAGTAAAAACTCACCTATTAAGACATTCAAAAGACAATCCTTTTCTAATATCTTCCTTCTCGACAAACCGCAATGAGGCACTATTTCACCATCATGTGGCCTTAGGGCTAACCTGTGAGTACAAAAAAAAAAGTGAACAAAACCAAAAAATCTAATAAGATAATAATAAGCTATAGCAATAAAATTCACCTCGCATACCCAAAAACACCAAAGCTTTGAGGAAAAAATTTCAAGATTTTATAAACCCAGCTTGAGGTTTTGTATTTTGACTACTTTGTACCTTGAATTTTCCACAATTTGTATGAATCAGATCCAGCTAAAATTGCACGAGAAATGTTGAGAGCTGGGCATGGGGTTGCGGTGGGGGTTTAGGTTCTTCTGATCATAGTTGCAGGAGTTTTGAAAATGGTGACAGACATGCCGAAGGAGTAGTACTAAAATAAATTTTTGGCTTTTTGCTAATAAAATAATGGGATTAAAGTTGATTTTATATGTGTTTAATACTGTTATTTTCGTTTTTCATTCGGTGTATAATTTAATTAAGAATAAGAAATATTTATATGTGTGACCAAAAAGAATGATGCTATCGTTTATACGAGGCATCAATTAATTATTACGTAGTAACATTAAAACTTAGGTAAGTATTATAGAGCGGTGGTTAGACAGATTATGTTGTATGGGGCGGAGTGTTGGCTAGTCAAGGAGTACCATGTTCATAAGATGAAGATAGCTGAAATGAGTATGTTGATATGGATGTGCGGGTATACCAGGTTAGATAGAATTAGAAATGAAGTTATACGGGATAATGCGGGCGTGAACCCTGTGGAGGACAAGATGCGGGAGGTGAGACTTAGATGGTTCGGGCATGCGATGAGGAGAGACACAGATGCTCCGTGAGGAGGTGCGAGAGGTTGGCCCTGGAGGACCTAAGGAGAGGTAGACGCAAGCCGAAGAAGTATTGGGGAGATGTGATTAGGCGGGATATGACCTTACTCCAACTTACTGAGGACATGATCATGGATAGGAAGATATGAAGGTTGAGAATAAGGGTAAAGGGTTAGGATAGGTGGCTGAGCGTTCTGTTTCCCTTGAGTTCTGTTATTACTTGTTGTGGCTTTTGTTTCGGCTTTCTGATTATCGTACGTACTGATAGTTTTGTATTTTTGCTCCGGTTTTTCGATTGTTATGATTGTTGTTGTCCTTCTTTTATCTTTTTCGAGTCGAGGGTCTACCGAAAACAGCTTCTCTGCCTTCTTGAAGGTAGGAGTAAGGTCTGCCTACACTCTATCTTTCCCAAACCCCACTAGTGAAATTATATAGGATTGTTGTTGTTGTTGTAATGTTATTAGATTATTTCAACGTAATAATTATAAAATTTGTTAGTATTTATTGTTGTACTCTTTACACAATTCTTAAAAACTAAACTTTGCTTATAAAAAACTAAAATCTAAGTTCATACCAATATGTAATATGTTGCTTTTATTCAAATATAAACAAATTTTAGCAGCTCTTTATTATCTTTCACGTTTGTGTTGAGGTTTTAAGCTAAAATAAGCTTAAAAGAGTATGAATGGGAAATGGAGGGAAAATGAACTTTTAAGTCCCCCTTCCCCCCCCCCCCCCACTACACACACACTTGACAATGGGACATTGTTCCATATTGAAAGAGGAAAAGGTTTTTTATGGGTATATATATAATTGCTCTTCTTGTAGCTCTTAAAGAGTTACGAAGAAGGCAAGCCTCGTTCGGCTCAGCTTCGACTTCGGATTTGGTCAAATGATTGATTGATTAATTTTTTGGACCAAATTTATTTGTTAATAGTAAATATTAGCGTAATATTATCCGTGTTTGTAACAAAAAATTAATAATCCAAATTATCCGTTTCATTGACTCTGTCGGTCCGTTTTTTGTAACGGAAAACGTTTCCTCTGCCCGTTTTAATTTGCGTAAATGGCCATTTACGTTATGGCCATTTTACGTAACTGACCTTTAAAGAGTTACAACTCTTCATTTGAACTCAACAGGTTGGGGCTATAAATTGCAGTCCATTCTCTCAGATTTTCCGTACGAACTTGTGAGTTCTCCTCCTTTCTTCTGTATTTTTTTAACTACTAAGAAAACAACAGTAAGTGTGATTTGCTACTAATCTTTGTGTTCGCTGAAACACTGGGGTTTGAAGTACCGCTATATCAGCGTGTAATTCGTTCTATCCTGGGAGGAACCTTGGATACTAGGAGGGGATTAAATTCCTTAAGGAAACACTGTGAATTCAGTGGGCTCGGATTAAATTCTATTTCTGTTTTTTATTTCTGTTTATACGTTATTTTTATATTCTCCAGAATTATTTTACAAATACAGTTTGATAACAAGCTTAAGGAATTTAAAATTTTCTATATTTGTGTTATACTCATTGTTTCTAGAGAGTAAAACCTTTGTGGTTTTCGAATCCATTGGAGATTAAAATCTACATGATTTTGACGTTTGTTTGTATCATTCTTTTACAGAAATGACGAATGACAACGGGAACCAGAATGTTCCTATGGTGACTGCCAATGCATCAACAAGCCGAACAACACCGGCATTGGCACCAGCAGAAAAATCCGGAAAATTTTCTGGGATTGATTTCAAGCGGTGGCAGCAAAAGATGTTCTTCTACTTGACTACTTTAAGTCTACAGAAGTTCATTAAGGAAGATGTTCATGTTCTGCCCGATGAAACTCCAGAGAATGAACGCTTTCTCGTGATTGAGGCGTTGAAGCATTCTGATTTTCAGTGCAAGAATTATATTCTTAGCGGACTGGAGGACGATCTGTATAACGTTTACAGTAATGTGGAGAAGTCAAAAGAACTGTGGATTGCACTTGAAAGGAAATACAAAACTGATGATGCCAGGTTAAAGAAATTCGTTGCCGCTAAATTTTTGGACTACAAAATGGTAGATGGCAAGTATGTTATTACCCAAGTCCAGGAATTGCAAGTGATTATTCTCGATCTCCTTGCTGAAGGTATAAGTAGAATAAATACTGATGTTGAAAGTATTAATTTTTGTTATGTTTACTAATAGAATTTTCATTGAAGGTCTTGTCATCAATGAAGAATTACAAGTTACAGCGATGATTGAGAAGTTGCCTCCTTTGTGGAAGGACTTCAAAAACTACTTGAAATACAAACGCAAGGAGATATCGCTTGAAGATCTCATTGTTCGATTGAGAATCGAAGAGGACAACAAAGTTGTTGAAAAGAGAGGTCGTGGAAACTCAACAATAATGGGAGCAAAGATTGTTGAGGATACTTGTCACGATCCAACTTTTCCTCCGTTTGGGTATCGTGATGGCACCTAGTCTTAGGGACTAGGTAAAGCCTAACTCATGCTGAAATACCACAATAATAAATGAGATTTAACAGTCTTGAAGCAGAAATCTCTACAAAATTTATAATTCTCAAAACCTGGTAGTACAAGTCATAAGCTCTACAGAGTTTCGCTACAACTTCTAAACACAACCGTATGGAATAAGTACAACAGTGTGAATATAAAAAAAAAAAAAAAGGAAGGTGACTCCGAAGCCGGCGAACGCAGCAGCAGGGCTACCTTGAGTCTCCTCGGCAAGAATCCGCATAGCTACTAGCGAATAATACCTGGATCTGCACACAAAAAAATGTGCAGAAGTGTAATATGAGCACCCCACAGCGGTGCCCAGTAAGTATCAAGACTAACCTCGGTGGAGTAGTGACGAAGAACAGTCAAGACACCTACTGGTTTAATATACAGAACATGATATTTATTTAGAGACTACACGATACGGCTAACAATACAGTAATTAAAATAAGGAAAGAAAACAACAATTACTTAGCGGAACACCATAAGGAAAACACGGAAAGGTAAGCGAGAATACAATCCAAATCTGAAATATCAATACAGTAAAGACAAGTCATAATTCAACAACTCCGATAGTTTTCACCTTGAGTCTCAACCAACAAGCGTCAATCAAATAATCAAACCCTTAAGCGATAAAAATGTTTCGAAATATACTTCATTCAAATAAATGTTCTTTTCAAAAAGAGTTCCTTCAAAATAAATGCTTTTCGAATATAATCTTTTCAAATAGATAACCTTCGCATATCAGTCACTCTGTGACACCTCATCTCATAATCATACAATACGGGTCTCAATACCTGAACCCTAACACTTGGCATCCTGTGCCCTCATCACACCTCCTAATCATACTGACAACTCACGTGCCCAAAAGAGTCATTCTCACATGGAAGGCAAATAGCAAGGGTGTGCGTATATACTCGAAAATCTCAAGGAGCTTCCTATCCGATAAGGGTGATTAACCATGCGTATGCTTGCGCAAGTATCCTAACATAGTTCATACCAACTAGTAAGTATAAGGAATAGAACGGACAGCACCTATAGTGTTTACACAGGGATAGGATCAATGAAACATCAGCTCAGAATGAAATGATTTTTAACAGGGGATCTCCCAGGACATCGTCCCGTAGTCCCAAACGTAAATACTCGGGGATCTCTCAGTATCCTCAATATAAGTGCTGGGGATCTCTCGATATCCCGAGGATCTCTTAGTATCCTCAATATATGTGCTGGGGATCTCTCGGTATTCCGAGGATCTCTTAGTATCCTCAATATATGTGCTGGGGATCTCTCAGTATCCCGAGGATCTCTTAGTATCCTCAAAGGATCTCTTAGTATCCTTAAGATATGTGCTGGGGATCTCTCGGTATCCCGAGGATCTCTTAGTATCCTCAATATATGTGCTGGGGATCTCTCGATATCCCAAGGATCTCTTAGTATCCTCAATATATGTGTACAGGGGAATCTCCCGGGTGCAGTCCCAAAAGTAAATATGCAGGGGGATCTCCCGAAATACAATGCTGGCATAAAGGGAACAGTTCAACAACGGGAAAAAATAATATATAGCGACGATCCCACAATATACAAGTCTATAACAAGGAAATCGGGTAAAATTTACAAATTCAGAGTCCTCATACTCTCACGAGTTCATTTATACCAAAATTATTCCAATCCGACATCAAACTATAGATCAAAACCCCAAAATTAGGCCTAAGAACTTCTCCCCACTTTTCCTCATTTTTTTATCCCAGTTCCGAAATTAAATGACAAAACTAAGATTAGATTATAGGAATACAACTAGAAAGGGATTAGGAATCGTTACCCACTGATTTCCTCTTCAAAATCCTTCCAAAATCGCCCTCATCCAAGCTCCAAATCGATTTTCCAACTTTTTGATTTCAAACCCTCGAAATATCTTATTTCTGCCCAGCAAATCCACTTCTGCGTCCATGGGACCGCACCTGCGGTCCCACTTCTGCGGAACTAAAGTCGCATCTGCGACAATTCATTAAACAGCAATTTCCGCACCTGCGATCTCTTTTGCGCAGATGCGGTGCCGCTTCTGCGGTCCCTGCTGGCTCTCCTCTTTTCCGCTTCTGTGATGCTAACGCCGCTTCTGCGGCTCCGCACCTGCGGTCTCCAACTGCAGGTGCGGTTATGACAGAAGATCGGCAGCTTCAACTGCTTCAAACCACTTCCAATTCTTCCGACAACCTTCCGAAATCATCCCGAGGCCCCCGGGACCTCAACCATAAATACGAACAAATCCTATACCACTATTCAAACTTGTACCAACCTTCGGAACACTCAAAACAACATCGAATCATCAAAACACCCTCGGATTCAAGCCTAAGGATTCCAAAACTTCAAATTTCCGCTTTTGATCAAAAAGTCTATCAAACCTCATCCGAATTACCTGAAATTTGCACTCGCGTCCCAAATGACACAACGGACCTACTCTAACTTCCGGAATTCCATTCCGACCCCGATATCAAAATCTCACTATCGAACCGGAAACTTCAAAAATTCAACTTTCGGCATTTCAAGCCTAATTAAGCTACGGACCTCCAAAATACAATCCGAACACGCCCCTAAGCCCGAAATCACCCGGCAGAGCTAACGGAACCGGCGGAATTCCATTCCGAGGCCGTCTTCACACTGCTCTGACTACGGTCCAAATCCTAAAGCTTAAACTCTCATTTAGGGACTAAGTGCCCCAAAACTCTCCGAAACTACAAATAAATCCTCCCAGCAACTCACAATAGCAAAAACAAACACGAGGAAAGCAGTTAATAGGGGAACGAGGCATTAATTCATGAAACGACCGGCCAGGTCTTACATCCTCCCACACTTAAACATTCGTTCGTCCTCGAACGTGCTAAGATTCGCCTCTAAGTCCTCAAATCACTGAATGCAAACTTCCAACATACACCCGTGGTGATCCCACATCACCCCAATCCACATAAACCTGACGACACCATCTCAACTGAATTTAGCCTTTTCTACCAATACCAATAAGTCTTAGAGCCAAAATTCTCACATTCCATTCATTTCCAAGGGACCTGATTCTACATCCATATCCGGTACCAGTCTCGACCAACTGCATCAACTCGTGCCAACATCCATAGAGTACAACCACACAACATGACACATCACACATAGGCCCATAATAACATTTCTGATAACAATATCTTCCCGAATCAAATCCCGCACCGGCCATAAGCCTCATATTCAATAGGAACCCGTTCCAAACCTTCACAACACTAACGATGATGCAAGAACACGAAGACCTCATAACCAAACACCCAAATCAACAAGCCACAACCAACACCACTGGACACATACCCCGCAAGCTAAAATTCAAGAAACACAGTACGAAAATGACTGAATATGAAAGGAGAAACACATAGGAGAACTATCAAACAAGCCCGACAGGCACAACTCTCGATCAGTACCAACCTACAAAGTAACACAACAAGAAAAGAATTAAAGCGTATGAACAATTCACAAGGATCTCATACTGGTATAACTTCCACCGCGGTACACAGCCCGGTTCGAACACATCAAATCACATGAAATCACGAGGGTCTTACCCTCAACTCTGAATCACAAGTAGGATATATATCAAACCAGCTGGAAACTTTCACTGGACCAATTTCCGTCACAAATTACAACAAGTACTGGCTTCCATACCGGTGAAGCATAATAAAATCATAGCTCGTAGCCAAAAATACTCAGAAATCACATCAGGCCTACCGAAATGGACAATAGGAATTTACTACTAGTCTCATAAATCTCGATAATGAATAAAAACAGACGATAGACACGGCTATCACTCATAGAACCTTCCAATAGGGTTACACATAAACAGAGTGCAAATCATGAAACGCACCCATAAGTGGAGCAACAAATCGGGGAACTCACCCCGATAAGCAGAACTGTAATGAACTACTGATGGTGCTCCTCTATAACAAATCAAAAATCATACCTGAATGACATCATCTGGAGCAGCGGCCTTAAGCCTACTATATGAAACACATCAACGGGCCGGGCCTTCACCCTCTTGGGCGCCCTCTACTCACCTGAATACTTTGCTGTGACTATGGGTGTTTAACGGGTGGGACGGGCCGGGCTGGGTAGGGAATTTAGTACCCGTACGGGTTATGGTCCGGGCCGGTTACGGGTTGGGGCATACCGGGTTTAACGGGTTCGGGTTCATCCGGGTAAAAATTAAACCGTAAGGGTTAAGGGCTGAGGGGGCCGGGCCGGGCCGGGTTTAGTGTTTTTTAAATTTTTTTTTTTGTATTTTGTATAACTATTGTAAGTTAAATTATTAATATAAAGAATACAAAGAAGATGGGA
Source organism: Nicotiana attenuata (assembly GCF_001879085.1). Classification (NCBI taxonomy): domain Eukaryota; kingdom Viridiplantae; phylum Streptophyta; class Magnoliopsida; order Solanales; family Solanaceae; genus Nicotiana; species Nicotiana attenuata. Next base: position 33,399 of record NW_017675700.1, read on the forward strand.
AAAGATTGCACTTATAAATTGCAAGTGCTACATTTATTTCAAAATTCAAACTTACAAATTGAAAGGTTTACATTTAACAACAAGTAAATTAACCAAAAAAGAGTAAATTCAAAGGTTTTGCATTGCCGTAGTAAGTTCTTCATAATCAATATGAACTGAGTGACCTTCTTCTGGAGTGTTAAATTCGGATGGGTTACCATGTGTTAATATATCTCCAAGTTCCTCGTCTTCTGGGCTATCAACATCTTCACGTCCTTGATTTCTTCGTTCCGATCTAATCCAATCTCTGAAACATACTAAAACTTCCAAAGCATTGCTTCCCAATGAGTGACGGGTGTCTCCAAGTTGTTGTCTTGCTTGGCTAAATACACTCTCTGATGCAACAGTTGAAATTGGCACATTCAGCACGTCCCGAGCCATAGCGAAAAGAACAGGAAATTGCTTTCCGTTCTCATGCCACCATCCCAACGGTGAAAATTCCTTTGTGCGAGGCTCTTTTTGCTTCTGCAAGTAGAATTGAAGTTCATCAATGTTCCTGCTACTGGTTTGAGTGTTAGAAAATGTAGAAAAATATTAAAACTATCAAGGCCTTCTTCATCATCCACAGTAGCAGAAGTGGTACAGTGCATAGTGGGATTAACATTGCGTACACTACGAGCAGCATCATCAATTACATTTGCATAATAATTATATAATTGTTGTAAATATTCATTTAGCTTGTTCATACAATTATATAAATCTGGGGTTGCAGTTGGTCCAATCTCCATATAAGTATATAAAGCATTCATTAATTGGTGACAATCAGACATCTTAATAGAAGGATTTAAAACAGCACCAATTAAGTAAATCGGAGGAATTGGAAAGAAATATTTTTTGAATTTTGCTTGCATTTTTTCAACAACACCCCTATATTTTTCTTTCTACTTAAATTCAAAGAGTAGAAAAGAAATTTCAGCTATATGTACTAAAGCCATAGTAACAGTAGGGTAATATGCTCCAAAAAATTCAACAGTAGCTGTATAAAATTTATGTAAAAATTTAACAACATCATTAATGACCTCCCAAGTAGTAGTTGTTAACATAAGGTTTGGATCAGTACAATGCGCATTAGCAACTTCAGTTATTGGGAATCTATATTTGTAGCAACATTTTAAAAATATATATGTATAATTCCATCTAGTAACAATTTCGTCTGGCATGAATCTGGGTTTAAGGTTATACTGGACACACTTATTCTTGAATTCCTTTATTCTAGATTGTCTATTATTTCCTTGAATAACACCGACTGCTCTTCTAACATGAGTAATCTCAGTTGAAAATAAATCAAGGCCACTTTTAACAATTAAATTATAAACATGACATGCACACCTAACATGAAAAATTTCATCAAGAGGTGGTTGCAAATGCAGTTTTAATATTGAAATTGCGGCATTATTGCACTACTAAAAAAATTAGGTTATAGCGACGGACAAATTCTGTAGCTAAATAGAAAAATCCGTCGCTAATCCAATTTAGCGACGGATTAGCAACGGATTATCAAGAAATTCTGCTAGCTACGAGTGTTTTAGCGACAGATTAGCGACGACGTTCGTAGCTAATTCTAGTTTTTTTGTAGTGTTGTTAGAAGCATTATCAAAAGACATACACAATACTTTTTGCTTGAGATTATAAAATTCAACAACTTCACAAATAGTACTACTTATAAACGCAGCAGTATGACTCTGATCTTCATCATATTTAAAAGCGATAATACGTTTTTGCATACAAGTAGTATCATCTATCCAATGACATGTAATTGTCAAATAATCATTTCCATTAACAACATGGCCAATATCAGAAGTTAGAGAAACTCTACAAGGAAGGTGGCTAAACAAATAACGTATGTATGTTTGATATTGTCCATGAAGTCTAAAGATATCAGATCCACAAGTACTTCTAGGGATACCTTTAAATAAAGGATTGTAAATCCTTTGAATATACATAATAAGATATGATGAAGAAGCAAAAGAAAAAGGTAGACAACCCAAAGCAATCATTTTTGCTAACTCCTCATGATCCTTCATTTTATCATATTTCACAAGACCTCCAGTAGTAGGGTTTAGAGTTGATTAATTTCCATCTCCATCAGATCCCCATTCTATAGGATGCTCAATTCTCATATGTCTACTAAGTGTCCCAGTGCCCCCTAATTGTCCTCCAGTCTTATGTTTAAAAGTATCATTACAAAGTTTGCATTTAACTCTATCAGTACCTTCTATTTCGTCAAAAAATTTCCAAACCTTACTTCTTTTTCTATGATTACTAGTCGAGGCCACAGGTGGTCTACTACTAGCACCACGACCACCACCCCTGCTAGCAGCTCCAACACTACTAGGTGTAAGTGGTATCTCATCTTCCATTTCTAATTCATTATCATCTATACCAAAATCTTCCAATTGTTCATAATCTATATTATTATCAGGTAATTTGTTCATAATCTATATTATTATCAGGTAATGTTTCAGGAATATTTGGAGAGGTATTTAAATTACTACCAGATGTTGAAGCTGAAGTACTACGTCTTTTTTTATTTCCCCGATTAGTAACCTTGTTACAAAGTCTTTTTGCAGCATTAAACATATTGTAAAAATTTAACTACTAGCAACAAATAAATATGCAAATAAAATAGTAAATAAGAGAAAGAGTTGGAGGGAGTGCACCGAATTCGACAATTAATTGAGCACTTGATGATTTCGTAACTCCAATGTTACCACGAAGAAACGTCAATTGTTCCAATTTTGAAGTTCAATTGTTCAAACTTCAAATAACAAATACTACGATAAATTAAATTCCCAAAAAAAAAGAGCCAAATAGTTGATTGCACTTTAATAGGTGAAGAATGAAGATTGAAGAATGAGAGAATATGAGAATTGAGATTGAGAATTGAGAGATGAGTGACGAAATGAGGAAGAGGGGGGGGGGTATTTATAGTTTTTCAAAGGGGGGTTAATTTAAAAAAAAAAACAAAATTGGGCTATTTGTGCAATTTAGCCGTTGGGCAACGGCCATATTCTGAAATGGACCGTTGCCAACGGTCAGATCTGGGCCCAGTTTTAAAAAAAAAAAAATTTACCGTTAAACCGGTCTGGGCCGGGCCGGTTAACCAGTTTAAGAACACTGTTCATTGACCGGGTTAGACCGGTCCGGGTAACCGGTATTTCGAAGGTAAACGGTGCAACCCGCCCTATACCCTTAACCCAGCCCAACCCAGCCCCCTTCTACCGGTCCGAGCCGGTTCCGGTTTTAATCGATCTGGGCCGGTTCGGAACTGGGCTGACCCGGCCCGTTTAACACCCTTAGTTGTGACACATCTGCCCGAAATCGGGGGAAATCTCTCACCATGTGGCTAGTATCTCCACACTCAAAGCAACCCCTCTACTGACGTGGCTGTGGGAACTGTGCGGTACGGTTACTCTGAGACCCATGAACACCTGAATCACTGTGAAGCCTGAAGCGCAAACTGAACTGGCTGACCCACGAAACCTCCACCATGACGCACCCTGCCTCCAGAATAAGGGCCAGCAAATCTCTCCGGTCCACGAGGCCTCCTCGCCTCCCTGTACTCTCTCTCTCCTGATCTCGTCTGTCCTCTCGCTCCCGGTCCCACATGCCCTCTAACCGGCGAGCGATCCCTACCACCTGCTGAAACGAAATATCTGACTCCAACTCTCGGGCCATGCTGAACCGAATATCATGGCTGAGCCCCTCAATGAATCCACGGACTCGCTCTCTAACTGCAGCGACCAAGGCAGGTGCATGTCTGGCCAAATCGTTGAATCTGACGACATAATCTAATACTGACACGGTGCCCTGACGCGGCTGCTCAAACTCTGTGCGACATGCATCCCGAAGTGACTAAGGTACAAACTCTCTCAAAACATCTCTGAAAACTGAACCCATGTAAGTGAAGCTGCATCGACCGGCTACCCAACTCATATGCCTGCACCGCTGATAAGCCGCTCCCTTAACCTGGAACGTAGTAATAGCAACCCCACTCGTCTCAACAATACCCATAGTGCTGATAATGTGATGGCACTCCTCTATGAAACCCATTGTGCTCTCTTAAGCCAGACCGCTGAATGTAGGAGGGTCACATTTTCTTGAACCTTGCAAATCTAAGTTACACTCCCTCGGATGCTGCTGCCCTGACCATGGGCTGAATTGGAACCACCAATTGTGCCGCCATGACACCTGGGACCTGACTAACGGAAACTCGCTGCTCTGAGTGTGGTCTAGCTGCGGCACATACTCTTCGTTGGCCTCTGCCTCTTTCTCTAGTGATACCTGTTCCGGAAGCAGCGCCATCGGTAACCGCAACTCGTGTCCTCACCGTCGGTGAGAGAGTGGAAGATAAAAGTTCAAACTCCAAGATCAATAAGCTCGCACGATAAGAATGAAGGAAGTGAGATTGTCCTAATAGTTCCGTAGAAATAGTTCCGTAGCCTCTCGAAGATAAGTACAGACGTCTCCATACCGATCCGCAAGACTCTACTAAACTCGCTTATGACTCGTAGCACCTATGAACCTAGAGCACTCATACCGACTTGTCACGACCCAACTTTCCCTCCATTTGGGTATCGTGATGGCACCTAGCCTTAGGGACTAGGTAAGCCTAACTCATGCTGAAATACCACAATAATAAATGAGATTTAACAGTCTTGAAGCAGAAATCTCTAAAATATTTATAATTCCCAAAACCCGGTAGTACAAGTCATAAGCTCTACAGAGTTTTGCTACAACTTCTAAACACAACCGTATGGAATAAATACAACAGTGTGAATATAAAAAAAAGGAAGGTGACGCCGAATCCGGCGAACGCAGCAGCAGGGCTACCTTGAGTCTCCTCGGCAAGAATCCGCATAGCTACTAGCGAACAATACCTGGATCTGCACAAGAAAATGTGCAGAAGTGTAGTATGAGCACCCCACAGCGGTGCCCAGTAAGTATCAAGACTAACCTCGGTGGAGTAGTGACGAGGAACAGTCAAGACACCTACTGGTTTAATATATAAAACATGATATTTATATAGAGACTACGCGATACGGCTAACAATACAATAATTAAAATAAGGAAAGAAAACAGCAATTACTTAGCGGAACACCATAAGGAAAACACGGAAAGGTAAGCGATAATACAACCCAAATCCGAAATCACAATACAGTAAAGACAAGTCATAATTCAACAACTCCGATAGTTTTCACCTTGAGTCTTAACCAACAAGCGTCAATCAAATAGCCAAACCCTTAAGCGATAAAAATGTTTCGAAATATACTTCATTCAAATAAATGTTCTTTTCAAAAAGAGTTCCTTCAAAATAAATGCTTTTCGAATATAATCTTTTCAAATAGATAACCTTCGCATGTCAGTCACTTTGTGACGCCTCATCTCATAATCATACAATATGGGTCTCAATACCTGAACCCTAACACTTGACATCCTGTGCCCTCATCACACCTCCTAATCATACTGACAACTCACGTGCCCAAAAGAGTCATTCTCACATGGAAGGCAAACAGCAAGGGTGTGCGTCTATACTCGAAAATCTCAAGGAGCCTCCTATCCGACAAGGGTGATTAACCATGCGTATGCTTGCGCAAGTGTCCTAACATAGTTCATACCAACTAGTAAGTATAATGAATAGAACGGACAACACCTATAATGTTTACACAGGGATAGGATTAATGAAACATCAGCTCAGAACGCAATGATTGTTAACAGGGGATCTCCCAGGATATCGTCCCGTAGTCCCAAACGTAAATACTCGGGGATCTCTCAGTATCCTCAATATATGTGTTGGGGATCTCTCGGTATCCCGAGGATCTCTTAGTATCCTCAATATATGTGGTGGGGATCTCTCGGTATCCTGAGGATCTCTTAGTATCCTCAATATATGTTCTCGGGATCTCTCGGTATCCCGAGGATCTCTTAGTATCGTCAATATATGTGTACAGGGGAATCTCCCGGGTGCAGTCCCAAAAGTAAATATGCAGGGGGATCTCCCGGAATACTGATCCGTAGTCCCAAAGTAAACATGCAGCGCAACCGACAGAAACAACCGTCACAACACAACAAAAAGCTCGTACATCACCATAATGCATAAAACAACTACAATGACAATAATGCAAGGTAAGACAAGTAAATCAACTTAAGGACTGTAAATCGCAAGGAAACGGCAGAACCAGCTCACCAGGAATAACCACAGAAAGGAAATGCTGGCATAAAGGGAACAGTTCAACAACGGGAAAAACTAATATATTGAGACGATCCCGCAATATACAAGTCTATAACAAGGAAATCAACACGAGTCAAATAGCCCCAAATAAGGGCAACTCAACAAGGACATATGTTATCTAACTTCTTTTAAGATTGGAGAATTTCGAGGATATTCGACAATTCAATTAAGGAAAGATGACCTTTAGCTCCACTTAAGACTAAACAAATTTTAGGAAGGATAATGATGATTCTCAAATAAGACAACAACTATGAGAAAGATAACATAACAATACGAGATGCGAAATTCTTCAATTTAATCAAATAGGGGTCAATTAGGCAATAAGAGTGAATCATGAAGCAATTAATTCCAATTAAGCATGTAAAGGTGAAACTAGTAAATAGGAAACTCAGTCTGGTCAAGAATACATTCATACACAGTGAGTATAAAGACCTACGAACCCTAAAAGGCCAACTTTCCACAAATAAGTCAGAACACGCACTCGTCACCTCGCGTTCACGAACTACCATCAACATAGAAGACTCAAATCCTAAGGGGAAGTCCCCCACACAAAGTTAGGCAAGATACTTACCTCGAACCAGCTCAATCAAATCTATACCACGTTCTTGCCACGAGTATCCGACTCCAAATGGCCCAAATCTATTCAAAGTAATTGCATGATGTAAATAACACTTCAAGTAACTAATTCAACAAATAAATTCTAAGGTAATACGCGAAATTAGGAAAAATGACCAAAAAGCCCCCCCCTCCCCCCCGGGCCCACGTCTCGGAATCGGGTAGAATTTACAAATTCAGAATCCTCATACTCTCACGAGTTCATCTATACCAAAATTATTCCAATCTGACATCAAAATCTAGATCAAAACCCCAAAATTAGGCCTAAGAACTTCTCCCCACTTTTCCTCAATTTTTCATCCCAATTCCGAAATTAAATGACAAAACTAAGATTAGATTATAGGAATACAACTAGAAAGGGATTAGGAATCGTTACCCACTGATTTCCTCTTCAAAATCCTTCCAAAATAGCCCTCACCCGAGCTCCAAATCGATTTTCTAACTTTTTGATTTCAAACCCTCGAGATATCTTATTATTGCCCAGAAAATCCGCTTCTGCGTCCATGGGACCACACCTGCGGTCCCGCTTCTGTGGAACTAAATGTCACGACCCAAACCGGATGGGCCGCGACGAGCACCCGGTGCCTTACTCAACCGAGTACCAACATAACATATCTTTCTTATCATACTATCATGGTAACTGAGCTAGAAAACTCGTCATGAGATAACAAGAATGAAACATAGGGGAATACTCAACATACGACGACCCACCATGATATGCAAACTTATACATGTGACATACGGGCCTATAAGGCCGACATGACCATTTGTAAACTCAAAACATAAGCCGAAAGGCCATACAAGTATCCATACACCTGACATCTGTCTACAAGCCTCTAAGAGTACCTAATATCATAAAGGTCGGGACAGGGTCCCGCCATACCAATCAATACATATCCAAAGCATACTGACCAAATAGGCAACTTCGGAGCAAGTGGAGTACACCAACACCTTCGCTGAGCTGATAGCCTACTAGGAGGAATGTCAACCTGTCTATCGGGACCTGCGGGCATGAAACGCAGCGTCCCCAGGCAAAAGGGACGTCAGTACGAATAAAGTACTGAGTATGTAAGGCAGGAAAGCATAAATAAGAACAGTAATGTAAAGAGAGATAGAGGAGATACAACCTGTAACATCTGAGTGCCTCTGGGGGATACTGAGATGAAATGCATAATACATATATATACATAAACTTTTAAAAGCATACGCCTCTGTGGGCATCATCATCATCATATCGTACCCGGCCTCAAAGAGGACTCGGTAAAAACGTACCCGGCCATCATAAGGCTCGGTAGAATCATACCCGGCCACGTGGAGCTCGGTAAAACCCAATTGATCAGTGGTTGCACAATAGGTGCCATACCCGGCCGACTACAGCGCGGCTCGGTAGAGTAAAATAGATACATATATATAATGCATGCTCGACTCATGGAATCAAGTTCTAAACCTTTTGGAGTGACTTAAGAACATTATGGACATCCCTACCATCAATATGAACCTTAGTAGGATTTAAGGATCATACCACTTGTTTAGAATAACTTTATAAGGAAAGTACAACATGGACAACCTTAGTTTCTAGGAGTAGATCCGTTATGAAATAGCATATTCATTTCACTTTAGATCATGCCAAAAGAAAGAAGGAAGTGCCTTAACATACCTTGTATATACTGCCCCAATCTCAAGCTATGCAATTTTCATGACTCCTTAGTCTACAATAAGAGAAACGATACTGTAATAATCATTCAAGCGTCATAACTATTATGTATCGACCACAACCTATTTTACGATGAAACGGACAACACCTCCCCTATATATATGGCTTCACACAATTCCAAACAATCACCAAACAGCCCAAACAACATCAATAATAATCATATTGAGCCTCCCAAAACAGTCCACGCACAACCTAATCACTTCATACATACGACGGCCACCGTAGTCGTGTCAAACGACCCGGAAATGTTACGAAGAACTACCAGCCCACAACCCTACATCTATATGGTGTTTTTCCACATCCTTCCTCCTTTAAAACTCCACAAAACAGTAGTAAAACACGCAGCCCAACAGCAACACAAAACAGTCCGCTACAAGTGAATAACTCGAACTCACGGCTTCCGTTCACCGTCCCGTGAGTTCTTACATGTATAGAACGAATTACCATGAATTCACAGCAGATTAAATGTATGAAACAGAGCAGTAAACTCACCTTACTTGTTGGATAACTCAGCCCTTCCTTTGGTTCTTCAAACTCTAGGTTTTACCCCCAATTAGAACTTGAAAGAGAGGGAAAATCGATTAGGGTTGTGGATAATTTTTGGGAGGAAGTTTGCAGGGGTTTTGGTCTGGTTATTTGTGATATATAATGAGGGTTATAATGCATGAGATAACCCTTTAAATGGGCTCTTTGGCCGACCCGAAATTTCCTATTTTTGGGCTATCATTTAACCAAGTAGGTGACACACCTACTTGTCACCTAGCAGCTTGTGCAGTCTCGCAAAAATGCCTATATCTCTCTACTCCAATATCGTATTGATGAACGGTTTAATGCGTTGGAAACTAGACTCATAGATCTTTAATTTGATAGGTAGATAATCCCCTAATTCCAACTATTTTGGGAGAAAAACTCAGTTACATTTGACCTAATTTCCAGCACATTTATGAATGGAACTTGTGATGACATTTTTCCAACTTTTGTTCCACAACTCGCTTGACTTCAAAATATAACACCAACTATCGTACGACTAAAACAACTCATAATATAATCTCCTTATAATATTAATAACCCTAGTATCACCCCAAAAGTACATGGTAACACATTCCAACTTGTCGACTTTCGACGAAACTTATTTTCTTCAATTCGTTTAGCTTCTAAGCCTTCAAACCCTCTTGCTACTTGGTAATAAAGATCTTAAATATTTGTAACCTCCACATTAACATGATGAACTAACATTGTACACTTTTAAAAGACGATTCCCTTTCTTAGCTTACATTAATTGACTTATGATGTATTCTTACGTACAAAAACACGGGGTGTAACACTAAAGTCGCATCTGCAACAATTCATTAAACAACAATTTTTCGCACCTGCGATCTCTTTTGCGCAGATGCGGTGCCGCTTCTGCGGTGAAGCGCCCGCTTCAGCGGTCCCTGCCGGCTCTCCTCTTTTCCGCTTATGCGATGCTAGCGCCGCTTCTGCGGCTCCGCACCTGCGGTCCCCAACCGCAGGTGCGGTTATGACAGAAGATCAACAGCTTCAACTGCTTCAAACCACTTCCAATTCTTCCGACAACCTTCCGAAATCATCCCGAGGCCCCCGGGACCTCAACCAAAAATACAAACAAGTCCTATACCACTATTCAAACTTGTACCAACCTTCGGAACACTCAAAACAACATCGAATCATCCAAACACCCTCGGATTCAAGCCTAAGGATTCCAAAAGTTGAAATTTACGCTTTTGATCAAAAAGTCTATCAAACCTCATCCGAATTACTTGAAATTTGCACGCACGTCCCAAATGACACAACAGACCTACTCCAACTTCCGGAATTCCATTCCGACCCCGATATCAAAATCTCACTATCGAACCGGAAACTTCAAAAATTCAACTTTCGGCATTTTCAAGCCTAATTAAGCTACGGACCTCCAAAACACAATCCGAACACTCCCCTAAGCCCGAATTCACCCGACGGAGCTAATGGAACCGACAGAATTCCATTCCGAGGCCATCTTCACACTACTTCGACTACGGTCCAAATCCTAAAGCTTAAACTCTCATTTAGGGACTAAGTGTCCCAAAACTCTCCGAAACTCCAAAATAAATCCTCCCGGCAACTCACAATGGCAAGAAAAGCACGGGGAAAGCAGTTAATAGGGGAACGGGGCATTAATTCATGAAACGACCGGCCGGGTCGTTACAATACTCCTAAAAAAAAGAGGAAGCAGGATTGTGGATCGAAAAGCAACCCAAGCAAGAAGCGGTTCAACGGAAATTGCTACAACTGTGGAAAAGCTGGACACAAATCTACAGATTGTCGTGCTCCGAAGAAAGACAAGAAGGGTGGTCAAGCAAACATGGTTGAAAAGCACGAAGATGTTGATGACTTGTGTGCTATGCTTTCTGAATGCAACCTGGTGGGAAATCCTAAGGAATGGTGGATTGATTCTGGAGCCACTCGCCGTGTTTGTGACGTTAGAGAAGCGTTTACTACATATGCTCCCGTTAGACCCGAAGAGACGCTTTCTATGGGAAATTCTGCGATGGCCAAAATTGAAGGATGTGGGAAGATATTTCTGAAAATGACTTCTGGCAAGGTGGTGACTCTGAACAACGTCCTTCATGTTCCCGATATTAGAAAGAACTTAGTCTCTGATGGACTTCTTGTTAAGAACGGGTTTAAATGTGTCTTTATATCTGATAAGGTTGTAATAAGTAAGAATGAGATGTTTGTAGGAAAAGGTTACCTCACTGAGGGCCTTTTCAAGCTGAATGTAATGCTTGTTGAGAATAATAATAAAATTTCAGCTTCTTCTTACTTACTTGAGTCAAATGATTTATGGCATATACGTTTGGGTAATGTCAATTATAAAACCTTGCAAAAAATAATTAACTTGGAAGTATTGCGTAAGTTTGAATGTGAAAAATCAAAATGTCAAATCTGTGTGGAATCTAGGTATGTTAAACATCCGTATAAGTCAGTTGAAAGGAATTCAAATCCTTTAGACTTAATTCACACGGGTATTTGACATGAAGTCAATACCATCTCGCAGTGGAAAGAAGTATTTTATAACTTTTATTGACGACAGTACTCGATATTGCTATATTTACTTACTTAATAGTAAAGATGAAGCAATAGACGCATTTAGGCAATACAAAAATGAAGTTGAAACGCAACTTAACAAGAAAATCAAAATGATACGAAGTGATAGGAGTGGTGAATATGAATCTCCTTTTCAAGAAATACATTTTGATAACAGTTTGTTTATCTGACTTATACTCAAACTTATAGTAACTAAAGAGAATAAGTAGTGAGATTGTTGAAATATTATTTTTCTAATATAATTGTTTCCAAATGAAGTTTCAGTAACTAGTTGTTATGGTAGAAATGAAATTGTTGAGGTTCTCGAGTTTTTTTTGTTTTTTTTTTATTTTTTTAAAGATAAATTTGAACACTAATAGCATATTTACACTTACTGTATTGGGGAAAATTATATTTACATATAAAGGTGACGTGTCAAGACACGTGGATTAGTCAAATGGTCAAAGAATCGCAATTAGCCACGAGTCAGGAGTTACAACAGATACGAGCAAAGAAAGAGGAAGAGGCACGGGACATCAGACAAGTAATATGGCGCCCGTACCTATTTAAGTCATTTATATCCGAGAATCAGAAGGAATAAATCTGACAATAGAAAAGAGTGAAGATACGGCATTTAATGAGCATTAAATGCTGAATACGTTAGAGAATATATTTTGAATGTAATGATTGTGTAACGTAGCATTCAATGTCTTTAATTACTCATAATAGCCTCATTATGATTCGAGCAAAACATATATTCTCAAAGGTACCTATAAAAAGGAGATATATGATCAGTTGTAAGGACACAAAAAATCATCTGAATACACTTTGGTTTACTTGCTTTATTCAATTATATTCTGGCTATTCAAATTACTATCTTTTATATATTCTTGCGATTATCAGTAACCCGTGTTCTTCTAAAATATAGCTTTAGTCAAAATTCCATTTTTTGGTTAAACAAATTGGTTCCGTTACCGAAAATCTGATAATCCATTTTATTTTAGCCTAACTTCCCTTGTTGCGTCAACCATGTCGAACAACAATGACAACATTCAGGGAAACCAAGAAAATCAAATAACCCAGCAACTTCAGGGAGATCCACAGAACAATAACGTACTGATTACTTCTCCACAAGGCTCTCCACGCCGGTCTCGTGAAGGCACTCCTGATGGGTCTCATACAGATGGACAAGCTCAATTCGAGAATGTTGAAACTATGGATGAGGCTTTGCAAAAACTTATTGCCTCTCAAGTCAATAAAGCTCTTCAGGCTTTTGTTAGCCAATTACCTGCTGCACCACCTACACCCACACCAAATAACAACACTCTAGAGAACCCTCGTTCCGGACTCGTTAATTCAGGTAGTGGTGGAACCCCCAGCGAATCACAGGAGGAAGAACCAGGTAATTTAGTTAATTCTGATTTACAAAATTTAGTACTAACATTGCAGAAACAGCTCAAGGAGCAAAGTGACCGCATAGAGCAAATACCCGGGGTGCCACCAGTGATCAAAGGGGTAGATATGGATAAATATTCACAACAACTCTGGAAGCCAAGTGCTGCTCCCCTTCCAATCCCAAAGAAATTCAAAATGCCTGAGATGCCAAAATACGATGGAACAACAGACCAGCGAGACCACGTGACTGCGTTCACAACAGGCGTAAAAGGCAATGATTTGACTAAGCAGGAGATCGAATCTGTATTAGTCAAAAAATTTGGTGAAACACTCTCTAAGGGTGCACTAACATGGTATTCTCTTTTACCCGAAAATTCTATAAATTCTTTTGCTGAGCTTGCAGATTCTTTCATTAAAGCACACTCGGGGGCCCAAAGTCGAAAAAAGAATGGAAGATATTTTCAAGATCAAACAACGGGACTCAGAATTGCTTAGGGAATTTGTGGACAGATTCCAGCGTGAAAGAATGACATTGCCACGTGTACCGGATAAATGGGCAGCTATAGCATTCACGAGCAATTTGAATGAAAAAAGCTCAGAAGCTACGAGGCGACTCAAGGAAAGCCTTCGTGAATTCCCAGCTACAACATGGAATGATGTTTACAATCGTTATAGCACAAAACTGAGGACTGAAGAAGATATTATTTCACGACATCAAAAAGAAGAAAAGGTAAGCTCAAGACGGGCTGAAAACGAAAAAAAGGTCCGATAAAAATAGGTACGAGCCATACATGGGACCTGCGGGAAGAGACTCACGGTCAAAACAGGATAATCAGAGGTACGATCACAGATCAAGAATAGAGAGTCAGGCTCATCATTAAGATTTGGGAGTGACAGAAGCGCACGTGAGCCACGAGACAATGATGGAGGTCTAAAGGCAAGGTTTGGCGGTTATAATTTCAATGTGAGCACTTCTGAACTCGTGGCTGTTTTAAGAAGCATGGGAGATAAGGTACGGTGGCCCAAGGAAATGAGATCAAATCCAAACAGACGAAACCCTGATCATTGGTGCGAATTTCATAACGATCATGGGCATAAAACAGCAGATTGCAGGTTTTTGCAGGGTGAAGTTGATCATTTGTTAAAACAAGGATATCTCACTGAGTTATTTAGTGAGAAAGGTAAACAAGCATACATGAAGAACAGGCAGGAGCCTCCAAAACCACCTTCTCCCAAGAGAACTGTCAACGTTATAAGTGGGGGTGAAGAGATCAACGACGTATCATATAAAAAGGTTTCTAAAGTAACAATTACCCACGGGAAGCGGCCTCGACATGTCTTGGAGGAAGAAAATATTACGTTCGATGATGCAGATGTCGAGGGTCTATTAACTCCACATAACGACGCACTGGTAATATCTTATCTTGTACATGACACTAACATGAAACGAGTTTTAATTGATCCAGGTAGTTCCGTGAACATTATTTTGGTAAGAGTATTACGTGAGATGCAAGCTGAAGATAACGTGATACCAAAGGCGCATACTCTATCTGGATTTGATAATTCTAGTGTTGTCACAAAAGGAGAGGTAACACTCACCACATTCATTGAAGGAGTCGTCAAAGATACAAAGTTCCAGGTGGTAGATATGGAGATGGCTTACAACATGATTCTTGGGAGACCATGGATCCACGAAATAGATGTTGTTCCTTCAACCTTGCATCAAGTTATTAAATTTTCGGCGCCATGGGGAATATGTCAAATCAGGGGGGATCAACAAACATCCAGGAGCATCAACTCCATGGCTAATTTAAATGCGAGGGGTGAAGAGAAATAGCAATTACAGAATTCAGTTGAGGATAACTTAACATCAACCTCAACTGAATAAGGGCAAACAGATGTGGATTCAAGGCCTGATTCCATTCAAGAACCAGAGAAAAATGAAAATATCCAAACGACGATAGAAGAGCTGGAGGCAGTGGTTTTGTTTATACACTGGCTAGAAAGAAAAGTGTATATAGGAGCCAATCTCAACCCGGATATGAAATGTAAGTTGATTGAATTTTTAAAAGCTAACGCAGATTGTTTTGCTTGGTCCCATTCTGATATGACAGGTATACCAATCTCATCCACCTATCAAACAAAAGAAGAGAAAGTAGGGCACTTTCAAAAATCAGGTGATTCAGGATGAGGTACACAAATTGTTAAAGAATGGGTCTATTCGCGAGGTAAAGTATCCTGAGTGGTTAGCCAACACTGTTGTGGTACCTAAAAAGAATGGTAAATGGCGAGTCTGTGTAGACTATGCAGATCTTAACAAAGCTTGTCCTAAAGACTCTTTTCCATTACCTCACATCGATCAACTAATTGATGCTACTGCAGGGCATGAGTTGTTAAGTTTTTTAGATGCATATTCAGGTTATAATCAGATTAAAATGGATCCAGGAGATGAAGAAAAAACTTCATTCATAACAGAAAAGGGGACTTACTGTTATAAAGTAATGTCTTTTGGTCTAAAGAATGCAGGAGCAACGTATCAGAGGTTAGTTACCAAAATGTTTCAAGAGCATTTGGGAAAAACTATGGAGGTATATATAGATGATATGCTCGTTAAAAATCAGCACTCAGGAGATCATATATCGCATCTGTCTGAAACTTTTAAAATTTTGCGGAAATTTAATATGAAGTTAAATCCCGAAAAATGTGCATTTGGTGTTGCATCAGGTAAGTTCTTAGGTTTTCTTGTTTCTAACCGTGGTATTGAGGTGAATCCTGCACAGATTAAGGCCATTGAAGAAATCCCTGATATACTCTCGAGCAAGAAAGAAGTTCAAAGATTAACAGGGAGGATTGCAGCCTTGGGAAGATTCATTTCTAAATCATCAGAGAAGTGCTTTAAATTCTTCTCAGCTCTTAAGAAGCAGGATCATTTTGAATGGAACGAAGAATGTCAACAAGCACTCAGGAATTTGAAAGCATACTTATCGAATCCACCGTTGCTAGCAAAACCAAAGGCTGGGGAAAGATTGCTCATTTACCTTGCTGTTTCAGAAGTAGCGGTAAGTGCGGTTTTGGTTCGAGAAGAACAAGGTAAACAATCCCCTATCTATTATGTTAGTAAATCTTTGTTAGATGCGGAAACGCGGTATCCTCAATTAGAAAAGCTTGCACTCGCATTAATCATGGCATCTAGGAAATTAAGGCCTTACTTTCAGTGTCATCCTATTGTTGTAGTAACCGCCTACCCTTTGCGTAATATATTACATAAGCATGAATTATCAGGTAGGTTGGCTAAGAGAGTTAAGTGAATACGAAATCACGTACCAACCTAGAACTGCTATAAAATGACAATTGTTAGCTGATTTCGTGGCTGATTTTAGCCACGGGATGCAATTAGAAGCAGAAAAAGAATTACAGGTGCTCAATGGAGCTAATCTAGGAACTTGGACTTTATTCGTTGATGGTTCATCTAATGTAAAAGGAGCTGGTTTAGGGATTGTTTTGGTACCACCTACGGGTGAAACCATTCGACAAGCTATCAAATGTCATTCTATAACTAACAACGAGGCAGAGTATGAGGATGTGATTACAGGTTTAGAATTGGCACGAGAACTTGGCATAAATCAGATTATAATCAAAAGTGATTCACAACTAGTGGTTAATCAAATGCTGGGGACTTATGCAGCCAGGGAAACAAGGATGCAACAGTATTTAGAAAAGGTGCGGGAATTAATAAAGTAGAAAAGTTATGCAAATACCAAGGGATGAAAATCTCGAGGCAGACGCCTTAGCTAATCTCGCATCTGCAGCTGGTGTAGCAAGTGATGCAAACACCTCAGTTATTCATTTATTTCATTCAGTTCTCGACCCTGACAAGAATGAGGTAAATTTTAATAATTTAACTTGGGATTGGAGGAACGAGATTGTAACTTTTTTGCAGTATGGAACCGTCCCTGATGACAAGAAAAAAGCTCACGCGCTTTGAAAAAAGGCTGCCCGGTACTGCTTAAACCAGGGCAACCTATATCGTAAAATGTTTGGTGGCCCCTTAGCCAGATGTCTCGGACCCTCTCAACCGGAGTACGTAATGAGGGAAATACATGAGGGGCACTGTGGGAATCACGCTGGAGGAAAATCGCTAGTAAGAACCTTAATTAGGGCAGATTATTACTGTCCTAAAATGGAAGAAGAAGCAGAAAGTTTCGTGGCCAAATGTGATAAATGTCAAAGGTACGGTAACAATATGCATAGACCCGCGGAGTTATTACATCCGGTTATCGCACCATGGCCATTTATGAAATGGGGAATGGATATCGTGGGTCCATTGCCACAAGCGAAAGGACAGGTAAAATTTCTGCTCGTACTCACTGATTATTTTACTAAATGGGTAGAGGCAGGAGCATTCAAACAGGTACGAGAAAAGGAAGTCAGAGATTTTATTTGGCACAATATCATATGCCGATTCGGTGTACCAAAGGAAATCGTATGTGATAATGGCCTTCAGTTTATAGGAGCTCAAATCACAGAATTTTTTCAAAGCTGGCAGATTAAAAGGATTACATCAACACCTTATCATCCGGTGGGTAATGGGCAAGCAGAGTCAACAAACAAGATTATCATCAACAATTTGAAGAAGCGTTTAGAAGAGTCAAAAGGAAATTGGCCAGAAGTATTACCTGGTGTTTTATGGGCATATCGCACCACAACAAAAACAAGTACGGGAGAAACACCATTTTCGTTGGTTTATGGAGCAGAAGCTTTAATTCCAGTCGAGATAGGAGAGCCAAGTA
>NW_017675700.1:51292-61586 GCF_001879085.1 Nicotiana attenuata
TCTATTACTAACCTCAAGTCGGCCAAAATCCTAGCTCGCTATGCCCTTGCCTCTCAAATCGACCTCCTCGCGCGTCGAATCTGACCAAAACCACAACGAATACGTCACATTATGCTATAGCATCAATACCCAATCGAAAATAATCAAAAAATATCAATAATCCCGAAATTGACAAAACCCAAGCCCCGGGCCCACTTCTCAAAATTCAGAAATTTTTACAGAAAAGTGTTCTTCATCTTCTCCCGATTCCGTACATATAAAGAACACCAAAATCGGAGTCCTTTTGACCCCTCAAATCGACCCCTAAAGGTCTCATAATCTCAGGGCCCAAAATCCTATTTTTCTACTGTTTTTCATGAATTAAAGGATGGGATTATGGTCTATAATCACCCATAAACGAGTATTAATAATCAAATCACTTACCTCTGTGATACCCACTGATTTTCTCTCTTAAAAATCGCCTCAGAAGCTTCTTCCCGTTTAAAAATTGGAAGAAAACTCGATCTGCTCATTATAGGTATACTGTTCATGCGTTTTACTGCTCCCAATGGATTCTTTGTGAAATTCTAATGAATTTAGGCTTTTGAATCACTCAATTTGACCTTATAATGAAGGAGATATGTAGGTTTTAAGATTTGCAAATAGTGCGGGTTTTTAATACGCCGTCAGGGGCAATTTCGTCATTAACCTGAAAATCTGGGCAACCTTGATAAAATGGCCATAAAATCCTCATACGATGTCCAAATTCGACGATTCTTTTTGCTACAGGTCCGTAATTACGATACGGATCTAATGCTTCATTCAAAACAGTAATCAGAGCTCATTTGTTCAATATGATATCATTTATGCTTGAAGAAACGACGTCGAAGCATAAGAAAAACGAGCACAACGCAGCCCAAACCTATCCGAAACTCACCCGAGCTCCTCGGGATCGCATACGAACATACTAACACGTCACATATGATCATTCAAACTTAGTTGCACTCTCAAAACACCAAAACTAATATCAAAACACCAAATTTACATCGGATTCAAGCCTAAGTTCTTCTAAAACTTCCGAAACACGCATTTGATCAAAACCCCAACCAAATCACCTCCGAATAACCTGAAATTTTGCACACACATCCCAAATCACCTAACAAAGCTACAGCAACTCCCGGAATTCCATTCCGACCCTCGGATCAAAATCTCACCTATCAACCGGAATTCGCCAAAATACTAACTTCGCCAATTCAAGCCTAATTCTACACCGGACCTCCAAAATTACTTCCGATCACACTCCTAAGTCACAAATCATCCCCCGAAGCTAATCGAATCGTCGGAATCCACATCCGAGCCCTCTAACTCATAGGTCAACATCCGGTTGACCTTTCCAAAACAAGCCTTCCTTAAAGAGACTAAGTGTCTCATTTCCTTCCAAAAATCAACCCAATTCAACTCGATCACACAAGACACTAATAATGAAGCATAACGAAGCAGGAACTGGGGGAAACGGAGCGGTTCTCACGGGACGACGGGTCGGGTCGTCACAATTTACACATTTAAGTTGTGCAAAATTTCAAGTATCTAATCTATTTAAGCTTATTACTATGTTATTTTATTTGCTGGAAATGATCACTAACTTCTTTAGAAAAACCAATTGACTAAGACATACCATATAATTAATAGCACTTAAGACAGAACCGATGATATAAACTAAACATTTTTCAGGAAAAATAAAAGGAAAATTATCGCGCTATGTTTTATAGTACATTAAAGTAATATATGTACTTTTTATATACGCTTTTAGCGCCAATCAATATTAGTTATCAAGTATTTTCACCTTGATCTATTACTTAACTATTTGGCTAGGCTTCTAAACTACTTGTTTTGATAAACACTTTTGTCCAAATAGCTTTTAATAGGATTTTTTTTTAAAGAGAAGCAATTTGCGTTTGGCCAAATCACTTACAGCTTGTTTGGATAGTTGTTACCTATTGTATTGTATCGTATTGTTACTTTAAATACGATATTTGTTTTGATTGTTATTTAAATTTTATTGTATCGTATCGTTAAATTCATCGTTACGTGACAACGAAATATCTCACTTTACGGAACGGTCGATTTGGCGTGGTTGCGTCGTTACCTTGGCTTTGTCTCTCATCTCACCCTTTATTATTATTAAATAATTTATTTTATCATTTACCTTACTTTTTTATATAATAATTTACCCCGTATCAGAATTCTTCTTTATAATATTGCAAGTTTATTTTTCATATTGTTGGTGCATGATATCATACAATAACGACAAACGATACAATTTATCCAAACATTGTATTCATCAAACGATACAATACAGTACAGTACGATACAATACAATACGATATATTATGAAATGATATGTAACAACCATCCAAACAAGCTGTTAAGAAGTGCTTCTATTTGATAAAAAACATGTATTTGGCCAATTTTTATAAAAATTAATTTTGAGTATCAAATGAAAAAAAGATAGTATTAAGTTTTATTTTACAATTAATATTATTAAAATAACGAATATTTTTACATACTTTTATGAATGCTTTGATTAACTTTTATCTATTTATTTATATTATAAAAGTAAAATAATATATATATATATATATATATATATATATTAATACTTTAATAAAAATAAATATAGTTAACACAAACAAAAGGAGAAGCGGGTCGAAACAATTTTCTGCTTTTGCTTATTGGACTAAATAGAAATTTATAGCTTCTCCCAAACAGCAGAAAATCAATTTCTTCTTATTTTTTGTCAAACACCTCAATTCTCCCGAAAAAAAAAGAAAAAAAAATCGAAAAAAGTGCTTTTGACCTTCTAAAGCTTACCAAATAAGCTAATAATCATAGTAAGTCAATGTGATTTGATGTCAACATTATATTCCCTCCTCTATTACTCTTTTACCCTCAGTATACTCATTTTAATGTCTTTTGTTATACTCCCTTTGATCGACTTTAAGAGATTTTTTTAGCTCTTTTCACATATATTAAGGAGTTTACCTTGTAGCATTAATTGACAATGAAATTGACCATATTAATCTGAATTTGCTCATTGGAAAATATAACAAACTATTCCTAGGCTCTTTCCTCCAAGGGCAAATTTGGAATGAGAAGTTAATTCCTTCTTGGTATCTGAGCAAATTAAATATTGCGGACCACAAAAAAAAGCCTAAGGAAATCACTTAAAGTGGACCGTAGGGAGTATCATATAAACGAGAGAATTAAAAAGTTAATAATTCATAGGCAGTAAATACATTCCAAAATTATAACTGCGACTTGTAAATCGCATAATGTAAATGCGACTTATAAATTATGTATAGATTATGCGACTTATAAAATGCGTTTAGATTATGCGACTTATAAATCGCATATTGATAAGTGCATTCTACCAGATGTTAGCCACATAATTTCTCTCATAAAAATATATAAATTATCATGTTTCCCCCATATTTTTAACTTTATTTTGCAGGAATAATTATAGAAGAATTATTGTGCACAATATGAAAAAATGAAAACAAATATTCAAGAAAAATACAACAAAGAAGTGTAAGATCGAGCTACGATTCATTACTACCGTGACAATGCACCAAGTCTCGATTTGCCATAATGAAATCGATGAAATCTAAACTTTCAAAGACAAAATTCTTCTCTGCAAATTCAAAATCTAGATTTGCCATGAAAATCTAGCACCAAATCGAGAATTCGAATTCTCATATCTGCAAATGCAAAATCTAGATTTGCCATGGAAATCTAGAACCAAATCGAGAAGTCATCGTGAAACTTTCTTATATAAGAAGATGTTGCCCGATCAGATTGGAGAGAAGAGTAGAGAGAAAGCTTAGAGCTAGAAGCCTGAATCCAAATTCTTAATAAGCTTCTCCGTTTTATTTCTTTCACTAGTATCGAGTTATCTTTTATTTTAAATCACAATAGTGGTTTAGTTATTGTTTCTAAATAAACTCCAGTGTAGGAAATTACTCTAGTTCCTGCTTTTAATTAAATAGGGGGAATTATTCTTCTTGAATATTTCTTTCTATTTTCTTATTTAATGGACAAGAATATTTTGATTGTTAGTACTAATTCCAATATGGAGTAACTTTTCTTGTGTTGGGAGAAAGACGGATCTTAATATTTCTATATAATAGTAGATATTATTCCTCAAATTCACATGCTTGAGCTAAAATTTATTTAACTTTTATCTGCTTTTACAGTTAGACATTATTTAATTTATTAACATCTATCTATCTTGTACTACATATTAACTGTTTATTAATTCTGTAATCGAAAGAGGCGGAAGAAATAATATAGTTAATTGTAGTATTGATAGATGTTAATATTTATTCAGTAATATCTATCTCTTTTATGTTATAATTAATTGTACACTTATTTGTAATCGAGAGAGGCGAATAGTGTAATAATCAGTTATAACAAGTAGGGTAACCGAAAGGGACTTACTAACAAGAGCATGTTTTAGTTCAATCATATATTTCTGGTTCTTGAGTATTACTATTTTGAAGATTAATTTGTATAACCGAGAGGAGTGCAATTAATTATTCAACTTGAGTAATAATACATATTTGTAATCGTGAGAGGCATTTATACATTTTTGAGAAATAGAAATTGAGGAATAATAATTCTACTATATAATAGAAATATTAAGTGAAGTCAAGATCCCAAGACCTTTTTAATATATTTGTGAAAAACAAAATATTTTCTACTGCTCTATTCGTGTATTTTTAGTTAGCTAATTCACAACTCAACTCTTTCTGATTTTCTCAAATAGTAATTAAAACAAGAAACGTCTGAAGAATAGATAAATCAATCTCTGTGGGTTCGACATCTTTCTATACTATTATTTGACAGAGTACGAGTTAGAATTTTATATACACTAGACACTCGTCAAATATTATAAATCGCATTTATTTTATGCAATTCTGCATTTCATTTCTTGCCACAGTGTGACGACCCAAAGGGTCATCACCTGTTTTCTTACTCATTCCGTGCTTCCGAGGCCTTGAAAACCTCATTTAGGATTTGCCTCGATTTGCGTGCACAGTCCGGGCGCGTAGCCGGAAAGCTTAAATATGAATTCTGTGAGAAAAATGCTAAATTTTGATATTTAATTGATTAAATTTTACTTTGGTCAACATTTTAGACAAACGGACCCGGACCCGCGATTTGACGGTCCCGGAGGGTCCGTAGGAAAATATGGGACTTGGGCGTCTGCCCGGAATCGAATTCTGAGGTCCCAAGCCCGAGATATGAATTTTTGTGTGAAATTATTTTCTGGAAATAATTAAGGAAATTAGAAATGAGATTTGATTAAAAGACTATGGTATCGGGCCCGTATTTTGGTTCCGGCGCCCGGTACAAGTCTTATATATGGTTTAAGCGCTTTCTGTAAAGTTCGGTTGGAAACGGACGTCGTTTGACGTGTTTCGGACTTAAAACTCTAAATTTGAAAGTTTATGAAGTTTGAGGAAAAACTAGTGATTTTGAGGTTTGATTCATTGTTTTTGATGTTATTTTGGCGATTTGATCGCACGGTTAAGTTCGTAGGATGTTGTTGAGTTAGTGTGTGTGTTTGGTTAGGAGCCCCGAGGGCTCGGGAGTGTTTCAGAGGTGTTTCGGGGAGGTTTCAAACTTAGGAAAGTTGCAGAAATTCTTCAGCTGTTGCAGACCCAGTTCCTTCTTCGCGTTCGCGTTCGCGTTCGCGACGCCTCCTTCGCGTTCGCGAAGCTATGATTTTTCCCTTCATCGCGTTTGCACTATTGACTCGCGTTCGCGTAGAGTCTTTTGACTCTGAAGACTTAGCCTCCATTTTACTCATCGCGTTCGCATCTATAGCCTCGCGTTCGCGTAGTTTATAGGGCTCCCTTCAATGCGTTCGCGTAAGTGTCCACGCGTTCGCGTAGACCAAATCCTGGACCCCCCCCCCCAGCCTTTTCTCTTCGCGTTCGCGTCCTCCCCCATTGCGAACGCGATGTTCTGTTGAGTCAACCCTTCGCGAACGCGACTCTCTTTCTGCGAACGCAAAGGGCAAATTTTGCCCAGTTATATTTAATTTTCAGAAATAGTGTAGTCGCGAATTTTTCATAAAAACATACGAACTTCTTCTTCTCCAAGGTTTCTAAGTGTGACGACCCAAAGGGTCATCACCGGACTTCTTCCTATTTCCGTGCTTCCGAGGCCTTGAAAACCTCGCTTTTAGTTACCTCGATTTGCGTGCGCAGTCCGGGCGCGAAGCCGGAAAGCTTTTATGTTGAAATATGTGAACTTTGTGAAAAATTTGAAGAATTCTGATATTAATATTGCTAAAGTTGACTTTGGTCAACATTTTTGGTAAATGGACCCGGACCCGTGATTTGGCGATCCCGGAGGGTCCGTAGAAAAATATGAGACTCGGGCATATGCCCGGAGTCGAATTTCGAGGTCGAGAGACCGAGAAATGAATTTTTCTGTGAAATTGTTTTTCTGAAATCCTTAAGGAAAATGGAAATGAAAATTTATGGTATCGGGCTCGTATTTTGGTTCCGACGCCCGGTACAAGTCTTAAATATGTGTTAAGCGCTTTCTGTAAAGTTTGGTCGAAATCGGACGTCATTTGACGTGTTTCGGACCTAAATATCTAAAGTTAGAAGTTTAAGAAGTTTGAAACGAAATTGATGATTTTGAGGCTTGATTCATGGATTTTGATGTTATTTTGGCGATTTGATCGCTCGAGTAAGTTCGTAGAGGGTTGTTGAGTTAGTGTGGATGTTTGGTTAGGAGCCCTGAGGGCTCGGGAGTGTTTTGGAGGTAGTTTGGGGTGTTTTTGGCCTTAGAGTTGTTGCAGAATTTCTGCTTCTGGTGTTCAGAGAATTTGCTCTCTGCGATCGCAACTCCATTCCTGCGATCGCATAGAGTCTTCTCCAGGCATTCCAAATTTCTTCAACGCGATCGCATAAGCTGTCCCGCGATCGCATAGCTTGACCAGTCTCTTCAATGCGATCGCATTCACCTCTACGCGATCGCACAGCTTTAAACTTCACCCAAAATCCTGGCTTCCCTTCTTCTATGCGAACGCACGACTTATTCCGCGATCGCAGAAGCCAAGTTCCCACTCCTCTATGCGATCGCATCAGTTGCCCCGCGATCGCATAGACCAAAAGCG
Organism: Nicotiana attenuata; assembly: GCF_001879085.1. Lineage (NCBI taxonomy): Eukaryota > Viridiplantae > Streptophyta > Magnoliopsida > Solanales > Solanaceae > Nicotiana > Nicotiana attenuata. The sequence continues at coordinate 58,467 of NW_017675700.1, forward strand.
CCTAGTGATTTTTAAAAGCTTAAAAACAGAATGGTTGCGGGATTTTTCCTCACTTTTCACACGAGCTCTCCTCTTAAACCCTCCATAGACGAAATTCAAGCTCTCCTTCCTCCATAACTCTTTGGATACCATTGTTTCGGAGTCGGATTGTAGAGGAAAGGCGGTATTTGAGGGTTGATTGCTATTCTTTGGACCGAGGTAAGTGTTTGTTCTAACCTTGGCTTGAGGGAATAGGGTTAGAATTCTATTTGCTACTTGCCAAATGTGGAGTACGGTGTATAGGCATGGTGACGGTTGTCTATGCACCGGAGTCTAGCATGACCGTGAGTCTTAATTGCTTTTAATTCGAATGATGTGACACCACTACCTTGTCTAATGGATAAATTTCATATAATGTGAACGGTTGAGGAAGAATTGTGATTGGTATATTTTGGAGCGTTGGCTCGAACAAGAATATGATAGTTGAGAAAGAAGTGATTTTAAAGAGCATGTGTTGTGATTATTCCCTTGCCGGGACGTGTAGACTATTATTATGCACTCTCCCTTGCCGGGATATTTGGGCTGTTAGTTGTACCCTTGTCGGGTTAAAGTGTTATGTTGTCGAATTCCCCTAATGGGGCCTTCTTTACAAAGTCAGATATTTTGAACTATAGTATGGGATCGTGTGGCACGCCGTCCACTTATATATTATAATATGGGATCGTGTGGCACGCTGACCACTATATATGTTATGAAATGGGATCGTGTGGCACGCCGTCCACTTATATATTATGAAATGGGATCGTGTGGCACGCCGACCACTATATATGTTATGAAATGGGATCGTGTGGCGCGCCGACCACTTATGTATTATAATATGGGATCGTGTGGCACGCCGTCCACTATATATATCATGGAAACCCGGAGTAGTTCTGCTGTTATTTCTAATAATTCGTCTTCATCTGTTACCCCCGAGCATGCCCCCTTCCCAGCTTTACTTGATATCTTCTGTTATTATTTCCGTTGCTCTTGTATATGTATATATATCTGTACAGGTTGTTTTTGGTAGGTCTGTCTAGCCTCGTCACTACTTCGCCGGGGTTAGGCCAGGCACTTACCACCACATGGGGTCGGTTGTGCTGATGCTACACTCTGTGCATTTTTGTGCACAGATCAGGGAGCAGCTTTCGGACAGCAGCAGTAGGATTGCCGGGAGCTATCTTCAGTCCAGGGACTCACGAGGTAGCCTAGCAGGCGTTCGCAGGCCGAAGTCCCTTCTATGTTTTAGTTTGTTTACCTTGTATCGAACAAACACTGTGTACTTCCTTTCAGACTTGTTTTTAGCATTCTATAGTAGTCCGTGAGCTAGTGACACCAGACTCTGGGTAGAACTATGTTTCAAACTTCCGCACTTTTGGTTTTCAGTTGTGTTAATCTAAAATCTTCCGCTTATTTATTGTTCTCGTTTATTATATTGTTTGAATGAAATTAGTAAAAATGTTTCAGATGTTTGGCTTGCCTAGCTCCGATAGTAGGCGCCATCCGACTCCCGATGGTGGAAAAATCCGGGTCGTGACACTAAGCGTCCATTGAAGCTCCCTTTCACCAAAACTTCTTGGGTTAGTAAATCTTAACTCGTTTTCTTCATTTTCCATCAATATTTGTTGAATTCCTAAGCCTAAAACATGAAATTTAGGGTAGAAATTGAGGGAAATGGGTAGAGTTAGGGCTTTTTACTTTTTCTTGATTTAGACCTCGTTTTGGGGTCGAATTTGAGAACAAATTATATATTCGGGCTCGTGGGCGAATGGGGGATTTGATTTTGGTCCGAACCTTGTGTTTTGACCAAGCGGGCCCGGGGGCGATTTTGGGATTTTTGGAAAGAAAGCTTGGAAATCTATAATTAGACATTGGGTTTGATTTGTTTAACATATATTGATATTATGAAGTCATTATTGTATAGATTTGATTGAGTTGGAGCCGAATTCGAGAGGGAAAGCGGTGGTTGTGGATTGATTTGGCCGTGAAAGTTGAGGCAAGTGTTTGGTTTAACCCTAGCTTGAGGGAATATGAGTTGAGTCTTATTTGATACTTGCTAATTGTCGAGTACGATGTATAGGCATGATGACGAGTATCTATACATTGGTGTCTAGCATGACCGTGAGTCCTTATTTTGCGAATAGTTTGGTTGTTGGTATGCCTTCCATGCTTAATTGATGACTTCTATATGTTGTAAAGACCTTGTGAAAGAAATTGTGGTCTTGAAACTTCGTGGAGCGTTGGCTCGGGTTGAAATATAAATTGTGAAGGTATATGAGATAAGTAACTCTTTGGAGCATTGACTCAAATGATAATGTGAACTATGAGATGAAAGTGAAAGAAAGAAAAGAGTTAATGATTTATTCCCTTGCCGGGACGTTGTTGGTTATTGATGTTGTACCCTTGCCGGGTTTTTTTTAAAATTGTTGTTTGTGTACCCTTGCCGGGACTTCTATTCTTGTTTTATTATTCCCTTGCCCTTGTTTGTGATTGTTGTTTGGGTGAGGAAGAGTGTTAAAGCACGAAGGGTGATGCCGTGCATTGTTTGTTTCTTGTGACGAAAGAGTGTAAAGCACGAAGGGTGATGCCGTGCCGCACGATGTGCCATTCCGTGCCTATTCTATTGATTATATGTGAGGAATGAGAGTAAAAGCACGAAGGGTGATGCCGTGCACGTTTGTTTATATTATTTCTTGGTGAGGATGAAAGTAAAAGCACGAAGGGTGATGCCGTGCACGTTTGTTTATATTATTGCTTGGTGAGGATGAGAGTAAAAGCACGAAGGGTGATGCCGTGCATTTGTTGATCTTTGATCCTTATTGTTGTATGAGTTGTGCTTTTCCTTAGTGTTAGTCCATTTATATTTGAAAATGTTATCTCCCCACAGCATGCTTCCCCTCCCACATTGTTTTACTTGCCTTGTATTTCGATTCCGCTGTATATATATAATTGCATAGATTTATGTGGTAGTCCAGTCTAGCCTCGTCACTACTTCGCCGGGGTTAGGCTAGGCACTTACCAGCACATGGGGTCGGTTGTGCTGATGCTACACTCTGTGCTATTTTGCACAGATCCAGGTTTCGGGCAGCAGCAGCAGTAGTG
>NW_017675701.1:0-42501 GCF_001879085.1 Nicotiana attenuata
CAACCCTCAAATGTCCAAGTTCAGAGGGAGCTCGAGGTCCCAAGGCAAGGCTCATAGGAGGGGGGCAGAACTTGAATCTAAGAGTGAGTGTAGGTGCAGAAGGGGATTTAGGGGGAAAGCCAAGACAGGCTGGTGGTCATACCCAGCAATTGGAAGTGCTGGCACACCCCAACCAGCCTATTAGCCACATTGTTTGGGAGTTAGGATCCTTTAAAGGATCAAGCACAGACATGAACAACAATTTGGATGCTGCCATGCCTGAACCTTAACTCAAACACATAGAGGGGAATAGGGGTATGGGGATTCACAACTGAAAACAGATGCAAAGAGAACATCATACATATTTAACACTAAGCATAGACAGCAAAGTAGACAGGATGATAGAAGTTGTGAAATAAACACATTGGGATGAGGCTGAAACTTAAATTAGAACATACCAGTTTTAGGGAAACAAGAAAGTAAAAGCAGTAGTCTTGTAAAGCCAAATTGCAAGCATATAGTCAGAATATCTCAGAAGAGAGTAAAGCGTTGAGTGAAGTGTAGGAGTATTGAAATTGAAAGTAAGTAATGTGTGTTAGAGTATTGAACTCAAGGTGTCTTAAAGTGTTGAAAGGTCGTGCCCTTTATAGTGCAGAAAGCAAGTAAGAAAAAGGTCAGAAAAATAGTTTTGAAATCAATTACATAAGGTCTCCCTTTAATTAAGGGATTCTGATTTCAAACGGGCAGAATAAATAAGGAAAGAATTTGATCAAAATCTTTTCCAAAGTAGTACAAGAAGGGCAAATACACAGAAACTATTTAAGGAAAGAGTTTGATAGCAACACGGTTTGTGCAAATAAGGAAAGGCAATCAATCAACAGCCAATAAAAATCAGAAATTGAGGTTTGGTATGAATGAATCTAACCAAAAAAGGTGAAGAAAGGTTTAATTAAAGAAAATCAGTAACAATCAATCGAACCTTATTAAAAGGAATTTTGAATCAATCACAAATTGGCAAAACCTTTTTTGAAGGAAGAATTCCTCATATATAAAGCATACAGACATGTCAAACAAGAAAGAATTGTCATGCTAATTAGAAAGAATCTAGTATAGAAAGGTTCAGAGTCACAAAGGAGTTCAAGCTCAGTGCATAGACTCAGAACGAGTTGAGAGTCCAGGGTTCTAAAATAGAATCCTAGTCCAAACACAAGATCAAACTCGCTAAAAACCCCAAATCCTAGGGTTTTCAACTCGAACCAGATGCAGAGACGAGAAGACAAATAACTGAAATAGGCTCAGAGGTCTCTTTTAGAGACTCGTGAGAAATCAAACAGGTAAAATAGCAGGTTCGAAACAAACATAGTGAAAAAGCTGATTTGAAGCAGAAAGAACATGTTTTATGAAAAGCTTGGAAGTTAAACAAGTTCAGAAGACAAAGAGGTAGTATAAACTTCAGGAAACAGTAGATGAAACATGTTTAGAAAGAACTTAAACAATGTCCAGAAGAAGGCAAATAAAGAACTAAGAGCTTAATAGAAAATACAGTAAAGGAACACAGGGGTAAACCAACACATAACATAAATGTGTGAAAGCATGATATAGAAACTAGTAGAAGAAAGAACGGAGCACAATAGAAGAATATGCATAATAAGGCAAACATAAGAACACAAGAGAAGGACATGCGAGGTAGAAAAGAGAACATAAAAACATAGCATAGACAGATTCACACAAAGAAAAGAAGAAGAGGAGTCATAAAACATTTTAAAACTTTTTCAGAAACCCTAAATCGAAGAGAAACAAAATTCGAAAGAAAAGATTGGGGAAAACGTTTTAAAACTCCAGTATAACACAGATATCGCATAGATCTAAGAAAACAACCAGAGAAAACCTCGAATAGCTTAGGGTTTCAGAGAAACCCTAGAAATGAGAAAGACCAAGACTCATCTTGACTCGGAGGTCTCGAACCCTAGTCATCCTGACCCTTTTCAACCGCACTTTCACCGGAACATGGCTTCTCGGGCCATGGATGGCTGATTGACTCACCCCCCTCCACCTATAAACCCTGGGTGTTCGACGTTTCGAGGTCTGACCTTGATGGTGTTCTTTCAAATCTCCCAGTCCATGGCTTTGAGGCCTCATCCGGTCGCTCCTGCGGTATGCAAGGATCAGGAGATGTCTAACCTTCCGACACAACCTCAAGAGATTCTTCAGCCTTTCTCATTTCTAGGGTTTCTCTGAAACCCTAAGCTATTCGAGGTTTTCTCTGGTTGTTTTCTTAGATCTATGCGATATCTGTGTTATACTGGAGTTTTAAAACGTTTTCCCCAATCTTTTCTTTCGAAATTTGTTTCTCTTCGATTTAGGGTTTCTGAAAAAGTTTTAAAATGTTTTCTGACTCCTCTTCTTCTTTTCTTTGAGTGAATCTGTCTATGCTATGTTTTTATGTTCTCTTTTCTACCTCGCATGTCCTTCTCTTGTGTTCTTATGTTTGCCTTATTATGCATATTCTTCTATTGTGCTCCGTTCTTTCTTCTACTAGTTTCTATATCATGCTTTCACACATTTATGTTATGTGTTGGTTTACCCCTGTGTTCCTTTACTGTATTTTCTATTAAGCTCTTAGTTCATTATTTTCGTTCTTCTGGACTTTGTTTGAGTTCTTTCTAAACATGTTTCATCTACTGTTTCCTGAAGTTTATACTACCTCTTTGTCTTCTGAACTTGTTTAAGTTCCAAGCTTTTCTTAAAACATGTTCTTTATGCTTCAAATCAGCTTTTTCACTATGTTTGTTTCGAACCTGCTATTTTACCTGTTTGTTTTCTCATGAGTCTCTGAAAGAGACCTCTGAGCCTATTTCAGTTATTTGTCTTCTCGTCTCTGCATCTGGTTCGAGTTGAAAACCCTAGGATTTGGGGTTTTTAGCGAGTTTGATCTTGTGTTTGGACTAGGATTCTATTTTAGAACCCTGGACTCTCAACTCGTTCTGAGTCTATGCACTGAGTTTGAACTCCTTTGTTTGTGACTCTGAACCTTTCTATACTAGATTCTTTCTAATTAGCATGACAATTCTTTCTTGTTTGACATGTCTGTATGCTTTATATATGAGGAATTCTTCCTTCAAAAAAGGTTTTGCCAATTTGTGATTGATTCAAAATTCCTTTTAATAAGGTTCGATTGATTGTTACTGATTTTCTTTAATTAAACCTTTCTTCACCTTTTTTGGTTAGATTCATTCATACCAAACCTCAATTTCTGATTTTTATTGGCTGTTGATTGATTGCCTTTCCTTATTTGCACAAACCGTGTTGCTATCAAACTCTTTCCTTAAATAGTTTCTGTGTATTTGCCCTTCTTGTACTACTTTGGAAAAGATTTTGATCAAATTCTTTCCTTATTTATTCTGCCCGTTTGAAATCAGAATCCCTTAATTAAAGGGAGACCTTATGTAATTGATTTCAAAACTATTTTTCTGACCTTTTTCTTACTTGCTTTCTGCACTATAAAGGGCACGACCTTTCAACACTTTAAGACACCTTGAGTTCAATACTCTAACACACATTACTTACTTTCAATTTCAATACTCTTACACTTCACTCAACGCTTTACTCTCTTCTGAGATATTCTGACTATATGCTTGCAATTTGGCTTTACAAGACTACTGCTTTTACTTTCTTGTTTCCCTAAAACTGGTATGTTCTAATTTAAGTTTCAGCCTCATCCCAATGTGTTTATTTCACAACTTCTATCATCCTATCTACTTTGCTGTCTATGCTTAGTGTTAAATATGTATGATGTTCTCTTTGCATCTGTTTTCAGTTGTGAATCCCCATACCCCTATTCCCCTCTATGTGTTTGAGTTAAGGTTCAGGCATGGCAGCATCCAAATTGTTGTTCATGTCTGTGCTTGATCCTTTAAAGGATCCTAACTCCCAAACAATGTGGCTAACAGGCTGGTTGGGGTGTGCCAGCACTTCCAATTGCTGGGTATGACCACCAGCCTGTCTTGGCTTTCCCCCTAAATCCCCTTCTGCACCTACACTCACTCTTAGATTCAAGTTCTGCCCCCCTCATATGAGCCTTGCCTTGGGACCTCGAGCTCCCTCTGAACTTGGACATTTGAGGGTTGGCCCTTCCATACTGCACTATAAATCAATTCTGCAATGTGTCTGGGTGTTAGCACTGCCCGGAGTCCACCTGAGACTCTTAGGGAACTTTGACACATCCCAAATAAGAGAAAGGCTTTGGAAATTGGATCTTTGGACTTGGTTTATTTCATATTTCAGACCTGGAGTCTGAATTAGGCTCTCCTTGGTGGTACTCTAATTTCTGATGTAATTTTACTCTTCTTGATTCGTTCTGGTTTGTAATAATTTTGTAATAACTTATGGGGATTTTAGTGAAAAGGGAAGGGTCACTCATGTATGCATAAGGGTAGACATCATGCTCTTAGGTATTTACTTCTACAATCGTATCCTGCTTTCATTTCTGCATTCTCGAAATCCTGCCTATAGGTTATCTGCACTTCTGCATTTTAGAAATCATGTCTATAAGTTCTGTCTTTCATACATAGATATCATATCAATAGTTCCTGCATTTCTGCATCTCATATAGAGAACATGTCAACAGGATTCTGCATTTCTGCATCTCATATAGAGAACATGTCTATAAGATTCTGCATTTCTGCATCTCATATAGAGAACATGTCTATAGTATTATGCATTTCTGCATCTCATATAGAGAACCTGTCTATAGGATCTCTTAAATTCTGCATAAACATCTATCACTAGGCAAACAGTTTATAGGCTTAAATAACAAATTGCCTTCTAGATACCATGCCTATAGGACTCTTGTATTTCTATAAACATTTTAAAACCAACCACGCTTAGAAAGCATGCCTATAGGAGTAATCAACTGAATCTGAATCGTCTACAAGTCTAAAATAAGTGGTAACGATACTCAATACCTGTAGAACTTATGTTTTTCTATAATCAGCAAGCCTTCTTTAAAATCAGTGTACTCCTGCATTATTAGATATCATGCCTATAGGTTTCACCTAGGCAAGCCATTAGGTAATTAATTAACTACACCAGTCTTTGATAATTACAACCAGCAGGCAGGCCTAATTCGGACTTCTTATCTGAAAATATGTGATAAACCAGCCTGCCTTAACGCTTTAAGTTTAATTCAGACCATAACCAGTACGTGCAAGACATGCTAAACAATTTATCTTTAAGTGAGGAGGCTTGTCTGAGCCTTTTTAACTGTTATGTGTTTCCTATATCTGCTTTATGTGTTTTTGCTTGTCGCCTTAGAATTTTATCCTTTTAAACTCTGAAAAGCCCAAATCTCCCTCCCCTTTAGGACTAGTAGTCCCAAATGCCTCCGGGACTGATAGGATTGGGACGGGTAATAGCATGCAATAAGTAACGAGACTATTTCGCGCTTTAATACCTTAACGAGGTGGGAAGGGTAGATATGGATATGATGACCGGTGCGCTAATACCACGTGTAGACCCTTTTCTGAGAAGTGATTACCGAGTATTGCATTGATGTGATCCATATTATTTGTAAACCTAGCACCCCCTTCCCTATACTTGTTTTATTTTATTTTCAGAATTTTCCAACTATTTCCTCAAAATCTCAGCTTTTCTTTGTTTCTTCAAAACTTTAATTCATTTGCCGCCATATATGATATTCCCTCATATTTGAAGCTTTTATTTGCTTACTTGTTCTTCGTACTTAAAGTCACAATTGTAGCATGATCGGGAACCACACTAGTGGATCCTGAGGGGTGCCTAACACCTTGCCCTCGGGATAATTTCTAGCCCTTACCCAAACTCTGGTTTTCTAAATCAAATTCTTCTTAGTGTCCTAATGCACTTTAATCATTAGGTGGCGACTCTTCAATTCAAAACCCAATTTCCAAAAGGGAACAAGTTGTCCTCTTAAATGTCATAAACCCAATTTCGCGAGAAAAAGGGGGCGCGACACTTACTACAACACAATACCTTATTTGTAATTAATTGTGTTTCTCCAAAATAGTATAATTGGCTCTTGTAGAGTTCTCAATTAATTTTGTAGTGCCACATATTCATCAACACCCATATGGTGAATATCTCTTTTAAAGAGAAAGTTATACCATTATGGTTATGGTCAAAATTATATGCAAGATCTGTTTCTTGCATTACCGTTGTCTTTTAACAATCACAATGCCAAAATATTTTGGCGTACAATAGGTACGTGACCAATCACCATTCATGCCATAATAATGACATTATTTCTTATATCATCTCAAACCTCCATTTAGAGGTGAGTGTGGTATATTCACTACCACTAGCACGTTCATATTCTTTGAAGAATGAATATGTATTCATAAATCAGATGTTGTCGCATTCACATCATGAATGGACCATAATCATCTATATGTGCTTTACAAAATCTCATGTCAAATCGATGACAAATATTTTTCACAGAGTGAAAGATTATTTTGAGAATCATTATTGTTCTCATTACCACAAATGATGACGATTATAATTTCGTCTATTGCCACGTCCATATCCATTGATACATTCATAGTAATAATTTTGTCTTCTTTTAGACTTATCACATACTGCTATCAAATTCTCTTAAGGGAATGAGAATGGAGCAAATTCAATGGGACGGGTTTTCAATTCTTTGCCCACAATCATACATGAATTTGATCATGGCGAGGCATAGAAATTTACCACTTCAGGTGGTTATAAGTTCTTACAAACTCCATTAGAGTTATAATCAAACTTTGTTGTCTTTGCTTGTATTTAAAATAAAGGCATAGAATAAAAGAGAATAATACGGTAAAATACTTACCTTAAATCCAGAATTTAATCATGAAGGAAGTTCATGGAATAATTGACAATCATTATGCTCAATTCCAAAGCTTCTACTCAATTGGTTAGAGTCTCATGCTGATAATGTGTTATAAAATAATAAATGAAGAAGAAGGGAATTGCAGAGAAAAGTAGAGAGAGAGAATTTATATTGATATTGGGATGAATTACAATGGAATAGAACCCTCTATATATAGGGAGAGGGTGACTTAGCCACCAAGTAATAAACCCTAGAATCTCTATTAATATAGACATTCACCATAAATAAATTCTATTTATAACAAAAACGGGTTATCATAAAAACACAAAAAACATGCCTATCCGAAATAAAAATCTTCTCCACTGTCCTGCGGCTCTTGCAGTTGCACAAAACCTCGTCAAAACCCTCTTCTACCTCGTCAAAATGAACTTTAAAGAGCTCAAAGTTCAGCGACCCAAATGGCACAACACCCAAAACAGAGAAAACCCATAAAACATTCTCGATTTCCATCAACTTCTGTGCAAGATTCAAGCTTTAAAATCCCTATTTTGCCAGCAGAACTCATCACTGAAATCCTGTTAAGGCTTCCCGAGGACTCTCTATTGCGGTTCAGATGTGTTTCAAAATCTTGGCTTGCTTTAATATCTAGCCCTGAATTTGTCAAAGCCCATCTCTACATATCTGCTAATAACAAGGACGACACCCACCGTAGACTTATGATGAATTTTGAATCTATTACAATATTAAAGATTGCTCTTGGGTCATTATTTAATGAGTCTGTTATCGAGGCTTTTGACTTGGATTATCCCACGAAATCCAATGGATCATACATGAGATTGCCTAATTTCGATTGGATCGTAGGTTCAGTTAATGGATTGATTTGCCTTGCCATGGAAGACAATGACTTGGTTATGTGGAATCCATCGATTAGAATGTACAAAAAATTGCCTGATTCTAGACCTAGACTGAAGGAAGGATGAAAGAGTTTTCGGGTAAAGAAACGATGGCCAATTTTGACCGAGCGAAACGATTTGGTAATTGCACAGGGATAGGATCAATGAAAACATCAACTCAGAACGCAATGATTTTAACAGGGGATCTCCCAGTATATCGTCCCGTATTCCCTAACGTAAATGTGCAAAGGATCTCCCGGGATATAATCCCGTAGTCCCAAAAGTAAATGTGCAAAGGATCTCCCAGGATATCATCCCGTAGTCCCAAAAGTAAATATTTAGTACAGGGGAATCTCCCGGGTGCAGTCCCATAGTCCCAAAAGTAAACGTTCAGGGGGGATCTCCCGGAATACCGATCCGTAGTCCCAAATTAAACATGCAGGAGGATCTCCCGGGATATCGTCCCATAGTCCCAAGGTATACGCAGCGCAACCAACAGAAATAACAGTCCAGCACAACAGAAAGCTCGTACATCACCATGATACATATAACAACGACAACAATGACAATAAAACAAGGTAAGACAAGTAAATCAACTTCAGGACTGTAAATCACAACGAAGCGGTAGAACCAGCTCACAAGGAATAACCACAGAAAAGAATGCTAGCATAAAGGGAAGAGTTCAACACAGGAAAACTAACATATAGCGACGATCCAACAATATACAAGTCAATAACAAGGAAATCAACGCGAGTCAAGTAGTCCCAAATAAGGGCTAGTCAACAAAGATATAGGTTATCTAACTCCTTTTAAGGTTGGACAATTTCGAGGATATTCGACAATTCAATTAGGGAAAGATGATCTTTAGCTTCACTTAAGATTAAACAAAATTTTAGGAAGGATAATAATGATTCTCAAATAAGACAAACAACTATGAAAAGATAGCATGACAATAGGAGAGGCGAAATTCTTCAATTAAATCAAATAGGAGTCAGTTAAGCAATAAGAGTGAATCATGAAGCAATTATTTTCAATCAAGCATGTAGATGTGAAACTAGTAAATAAGAAACTCAGTCATGTCAAGAACGCATTTATACACAATGAATATAAGGACCTAAGAACTCTAAAAGACCAATTTTTTCACAGATAAGTCCGAGCACGCACTCGTCACCTCGCGTACACGAACTACAATCAAAATAGAAGACACAAATCCTAAGGGGAAGTCCCCCACACAAGGTTAGACAAGATACTTACCTCAAAGACGACACACCAATACTCTAAAATGCATTTCTCGTGTGAAAAGATCTTCGGACGGCTCAAATCTGACCAAATTAACTTCAAAGCACAAATAAAACACATAAGAAGCTATTCCGGATCATAAAGTCTCAATCTTTAAAAAAATCAAAAAAATCGGTCCAAAAGTCGACCCCTGGGCGCACACCTCGAAACCCAACAAATTTTACAAAAACCGAATACCCATTCCGATACGAGTTCAACCATAAAAAAATTATCAAATTCTGATACCATTTGGTCCCTCAAATCACGATTTTTCATTTTAGATATTTTCTTCAAAAACCAACTCCTTCCCAACCCAAAACACAATTTAAACGATAAAAATGAAGATAATATCATGGAATATGTTAGATTTTAGGTGAAGAACACTTACCCGATCGATTTGCTTGAAAAACCCCAAAAGAAGCTCCCAAATCCAAAGTTTAAAACTCAAAATATGAAGGAAATGGCCAAACCCTCGACTTATATGATTCTGCCAGAACTTCCGCACCTGCGACCAACTTCACCGCATCTGCGCAACCGCAGGTGTGCCTGACCAATCGCACCTGCGCTCAACTCCGCTTCTGCGCCCAGGGATCCGCTTCTGCGACACAGCACGTGCGTTCCAATTCTCTGCATCTGCGGAGACTGCCCAGACCAACTCCTCTCGCACCTGCGCTTCCTCCTTCGCACCTGCGCCCCGGGACCGCTGTTGCGATTACACCAGAACTCAGCCTCTCCAAGACCATGGAAAATCATCTGCGACTCGTACGAAACACACTCGGGGCCCTCGAGACCCCGTCCAAGCATACCAACAAGTCATATAACCTAACACAGACTCGCTCGAGGTCTCAAATCACATCAAACAACGCCGAATGACGAATCACACCATGAATCGAACTTAGGAACTTTCAAATCTTCCAACTTCGAAAACTTGTTCCAAAACCAATCAAATACTCTCGGAATGACGCCAAATTTTGCAGACAAGTCCAAAACGACATAACGGAGATGCTCCAGCTCTCGGAATCGTATTGCAACCCCGATATCGCGAAAGTCAACTATGGGTCAAACCTTTCCATTTTCCAAACCTCAACTTTTCCAACGTTCGCCGAAATGCCTCAAATTACCCTACGGACCTCCAAATCTGAATATGGATGGGCGCCTAAGTCCAAAATCACCATACAAAGCTGTTGAGATCATCTAAAGCCCATTCCGAGGCCGTTTACTCAGAAGTCAAATTATCACCGCTTAAACTCCCAAAACTAGATTCCTTCTTCCAATTTGACTCTGAATCATTCGTTAACTGAATTCAACCTTGCACGCAAGTCGATACTCATATTATGGAGCTGTTCCAGACCTTACGCCGCTGAACGGAGCTTAAATTTTCAAAACGACCGGTCGGGTTGTTACATCCTCTCCTTCTTAAAACCAACGTTCGTCCTCGAACGTGCCAAGATTCGCCTCGAAGTCCTCAAATCATTGAATGCACACTTCCAGCATACACCCGCGGGTGATCCCACATCACCCCAATCTACATAAATCTGACGACACCATCTCAACTGAAATTCAGCCTTTCTAGCAATACCAATAAGCCTTAGAGCCAAAATCATCCGCGACTCGTCCGAAACACACCTGGGGCCCTCGAGTCCCCATCCAAGCATACCAACAAGTCATATAATCTAGCACGGACTTGCTCGAGGTCTCAAATCACATCAAACAATGCCAAAATGATGAATCACACCATGAATCGAACTTAGGAATTTTCACATCTTCCAACTTCAAAAACTTGTGCCCAAACCAATCAAATCAACTCGGAATGATGCCACATTTTGCAGACAAGTCCAAAATGACATAACAGAGCTGCTCCAGCTCTCAAAATCGTATTGCGACCCCGATATTGCAAAAGTCAACTATGGGTCAAACTTCTCCATTTTCTAAACCTCAACTTTTCCAACTTTCGCTGGAACACCTCAAATTACCCTACGGACCTCCAAATCTAAATCTGGATGCGCGCCTAAGTCCAAAATCACCATACAAAGCTGTTGAGATCACCCAAAACCCATTCCGAGGCCGTTTACTCAGAAGTCAAATTCCAGTCAAATTCTCATCGCTTAAACTCCCAAAACTAGATTCCTTCTTCTATTTGACTCTGAATCATCCGTTAACTGAATTCAACCATGCACGCAATTGATACTCATATTATGGAGCTGTTCCAGACCTTACGCTGCTGAACGGAGCTTAAATTCTCTAAACGACCGGCCGGGTCGTTACATCCTCCCCCTCCTAAAACCAACGTTCGTCCTAGAACGTGCCAAGATTCGCCTCGAAGTCCTCAAATCATTGAATGCACACTTCCAGCATACAGCCGCGGGTGATCCCACGTCACCCCAATCCACATAAATCTGACGACACCATCTCAACTGAAGTTTAGCCTTTCTAGCAATACCAATACGCCTTAGAGCCAAAATCCTCATCTCTTATTCATTTCCAAGAGACCTGATTCTAAATCCATATCCGGTATCAGTTTCAACTAGCTGCAACCACTTATGCCTACACCCACAGAGTACAACCACACAACATACACACCATACATAGGTCTATAATAACACTCCTGATCACAATACTCGCCCGAAATCAAATCTTGCACTGGCCATAAGCCTTATATTCGATAGGAACCCGTTTCAAACCTCCACAACATTGACGATGATACAATAACCATGAAAACCACATAACTAACACCCGAATCACCAAATCACAACTAATACCAACGGGCACACACCCCACAAGCTAATTCTCAAGAAGCACAGAACGAAAATGACTGAATATAGAAAGGGAAACACATAAAGCTATCAAACAAATCCGTCAAACACAAATTTTTCTATCAAAACTAATTTACAAAACAATCTAACAAGAAAAAATTAAAGCATATAAAAGAATCACAAGGATCTCATAATGATATAACTCCCACCGTGGTACACAGCCCGGTCTCAACACATCAAATCACATGAAATAACGAGGGTGCTGCCCTCAACTCTGAACCTCAAGTAGGGTACACATCAAATCAGTTGGAAACTCTCACTAGATCAATTCCGTCAACAAAATTACAACATGTACTGGCTCCCACATCGGTGGAGCACAAAATCATGGCTCGTAGCCAAAAACACTCAAAAATCACAACAAGCCTACCAAAAAGGACAACAGGAATTTACCACTAGTCTCATAACTCTCAACAAGGACTAGAAACAGATGATAGGCACGGTTATCACTCATACAACCTCCCAACAGGGTAATTACATAAACAGAGTGAAAATCATGAAACGCACCCATAAGTGGAGGAACAGATAGGGGAACTTACCCCAATAAGCAGAACTGACATGAAATACGGATGGTGCTCCTCCATAACAAATCGAAAGCATACCTGAACGACATCATCTGGTGCAGCGGCCATAAGCCTTCCATGCGAGACACATCAACGGGTCGGGCCTCCCCCTCTTGGGCGCCCTCTACTCGCCTGAATACCTCGTTGTGGCACATCGGCCCGAGTTTGGGACAATCTCTCACCATATGGCTAATATCTTCACAGAAGCAACCCCTCTACTGACGTGGTTGTGGGAACAGTGCGGTACGGGTACTCTGAGACCCATGAACACCTGAATCACTGAGTGAAGCCTGAAGCGCAAACTGAACTGGCTGGCCTACTAAACCTCTACTATGTCGCACCCTGCCTCCAAAATAAGGACCAGCAGATCTGTCCAGTCTACGAGGCCTCCTTGCCTCCCTGTACTCTCTCTCTCTCTTGATCTCGTCTTCCCTCTCTCTCATGACCCCGCCTGACCTCTCTCTCATCTCTCCTCTCTCTCTTGAGCCAGCATACCCTCCACCCTCCTAGCAATATTAAGGGTTTGCTGATATGAAATATCTATCTCGAACTCTCGGGCCATGCTAGTCCTGATGCTGGGATGGAGTTCCTCAATAAACCGGCGGACCCTCTCCCGAACAATAGAAACCAAGGTCGGCGCATGTCTGGCCAAATCATTGAATTTGATGGCGTACTCTGATACTGACATAGTGCCCTAGCGCAGCTGCTCAAACTCCACGCGCCATGCATCCCGAAGGGACTGAGGTACAAACTCTCTCAGGAACATCTCTGAAAACTGAACCCATGTAAGTGAAACTGACTCGTCCGGGCTATCCAACTCATATGCCCGCCACCACTGATAAGCCGCTCCCCTAAGCTGGAACGTAGTAAAAGCAACCCCACTCGACTCAACAATACCCATAGTGCGGAGAATGCGATGACACTCCTCCAGAAAACCCTATGCACTCTCTAAAGCCGAACCACTGAATGTGTGAGGGTCCTATTTTCTTGAACCTTGCAAATCTAAGTTGCTCTTCCTCGGATGCTGCTGCCCTGACCATGGGCTAAACTGGAACCACAAATTGTGCCGCCATGACACCTGGAACCTGACCAATGGAAACTCGCTGCTCTGAGTATGGTCTAGCTGCGGCACATACTCCTCGTCGGCCTCTGCCTCTATCTCTGGCGATACCTGCTCTAGAACCAACATCATCGATAACCGCAGCTCGTGTCCTCACTGTCGATGAGAGAATGGGAGGATAAAAGTTCAGACTCCAAGATCAATAAGTTCGCACGATAAGATTGAAAGAAGTGAGATTGTCCTAATAGTTCCGTAGCCTCTCGAAGATAAGTACAGACGTCTCCATACCGATCGTAAGACTCTACTAAACTCGCTTATGACTCGTAACACCTATGAACCTAGACCTCTGATACCAACTTGTCACGACCCAACTTTCCCTCCGTTTGGGTATCGTGATGGCACCTAGTCTTAGGGACTAGGTAAGCCTAACTCATGCTGAATTACCATAATAATAAATGAAATTTAACAGTCTTGAAGCAGAAATCTCTACAAAATTTATAATTTCCAAAACCCGGTAGTACAAGTCATAAGCCTTAAAGAGTTTCGCTACAACTTCTAAACACAACCGTATGGAAGTAAGTACAACTGTGTGAATATAAAATAGGAAGGTGACTATGAAGCCTACGAACGCAGCAGCAGGGCTACCTGGCGTCTCCTCGGCAAGAATCCGCACAGCTACTAGCGAACAATACCTGGATCTGCATACAAAAAAAGTGCATAAGTGTAGTATGAGCACACCACAGCGGTGCCCAGTAAGTATCAAGACTAACCTCGGTGGAGTAGTGACGAGGAACAAACAAGACACCTACTGGTCTAATATACAGAACATGATATTTATATAGAGACTACGTGATACGGCTAACAATACAGTAATTGCAATAAGGAAAGAGAACAACAAGTACTCGGCGAAACACCATAAGGAAAACACGGAAAGGTAACCGAGGAGACAGTCTAAATCCGAAATCACAAACACGGTAAAGACAAGTCATAACCCAACAACTTTGATAATTTTCACCTTAAGTCTTAATCAGCAAGCATCAATCAAATAATCAAACCTTTTCAAGTGATAAAAATGGTTCGAAACATACTTCCTTCAAATAAATATTCTTTTCAAAAGATTTTCTTTCAAAATAATGCTTTCGAATATAATCTTTTCAAACAAATTTTCATTGAGTATAAGTCACCCTGTGACATTTCAAAATAGTTAATTAAAAATAAGTACTTCCAAATATAATCTTTTGAAAAAGATAACCTTTGAATATAAGTCACCTTGTGACACCTCATCTCATAATCATACAATACAGGTCTCAATACCTGAACCCTAACACTTGGCATCCTGTGCCCTCGACACACTTCCGGATCATACTGACAACTCACGTGCCCCAAAAGAGTCATTCCCACATGGAAGGTAAATAACAAGGGAGTGCATCTATACTCAGAAATCTCAAAGAGCCTCCTACCCGATAAGGGTGATTAACCACGTGTATGCTTGTGCAAGTGTCCTAACATAGTTCGTACCAACTAGTAAGTATAAAGAATGGAACGGACAACACCTATAATGTTTACACAGGGAAAATATCAATGAAAACATCAGCTCAAAACGCAATGATTTTAACAGTGGATCTCCCAGGATATCGTCCCGTAGTCCCAAACGTAAATGTGCAAACGATCTCCCGGGATATCATCCCGTAGTCCCAAAAGTAAATGTGCAAAGGACTCCCGGGATATCGTCCCGTAGTCCCAAAAGTAAATATCTAGTACAGGGGAATCTCCCAGGTGCAGTCCCGTAGTCCCAAAAGTAAACGTGTAGGGGGTTCTCCCGGAATACCGATCCGTAGTCCCAAAGTAAACATGCAGGGGGATCTCACGGGATATCGTCCCGTAGTCCCAAGGAAAATACGCAGTGCAACCAACAGAAATAACAGTCACAGCACAACAGAAAGCTCGTACATCACCACGATACATATAACAACAACAACAACAATGACAATAATACAAGGTAAGACAAGTAAATCTACTTAAGGACTGTAAATCACAAGGAAGCGGTAGAACCAGCTCACAAGGAATAACCACATAAAAGAATGCTAGCATAAAGGGAACAGTTCAACACCGGAAAACTAACATATAGCGACGATCCCACAATATACAATTCAATAACAAGGAAATCAACGTGAGTCAAGTAGTCCCAAATAAGGGCAAGTCAACAAAGATATAGGTTATCTAACTCCTTTTAAGGTTGGACAATTTCGAGGATATTCGACAATTCAATTAGGGAAAGATGATCTTTAGCTTCACTTAAGACTAAACAAAATTTTAGGAAGGATAATAATGATTCTCAAATAAGACAAGCAGCTATGAAAAGATAGCATGACAATAGGAGAGACGAAATTCTTCAATTAAATCAAATAGGAATCAAATAGAAATTCTTCAATAAGAGTTAATCATGAAGCAATTATTTCCAATCAAGCATGTAGATGTGAAACTACTAAATAGGAAACTCAGTCATGTCAAGAACACATTTATACATAATAGATATAAGGACCGAAGAACTCTAAAAGACAAATTTTTTCACAGATAAGTCCGAGCACGCACTCGTCACTTCGCGTACACGAACTACAATCAACATAGAAGACTCAAATCCTAAGGGGATGTCCCCACACAAGGTTAGGCAAGATACTTACCTCAAAGACGACACACCAATACTCTAAAATGCACTTCTTGGGTGAAAAGATCTCCGGACGGCTCAAATCTAACCAAATTAACTTCAAAGCACAAATAAAACACATAAGAAGCTATTCCGGATCATAAAGTCTCAATCTTTAACAAAATCCAAATATCGGTCCAGAAGTCGACCCCTGGGCCCGCACCTCGGAACCCAAAATTTTTTACCAAAACCGAATACTCATTCCGATATGAGTTCAACCATACAAAATTTATCAAATTCCGATACCATTTGGTCCCTCAAATCATGATTTTTCATTTTAGAAATTTTCTTCAAAAACCAACTCCTTCCCAACCCAAAACCCAATTTAAATGATAAAAATGAAGATAAAATCATGGAATATGTTAGATTTTAGGTCAAGAACACTTACCTGATCGATTTGCTTGAAAAACCCCAAAAGAAGCTCCCAAATCTGAAGTTTAAAACTCAAAATATGAAGGAAATGGCCAAACCCTCGACTTATATGATTCTGCCAGAACTTCCGCACCTGCGACCAACTTAAACGCAGGTGCGCCTGACCAATCGCACCTACGCTCAACTCCGCTTCTGCGCCCAGGGATCCGCTTCTGCGGCACTGCACGTGCGTTCCAATTCTCCACATCTGCGGAGACTGCCCATACCAACTCCTCTCGCACCTGCACTTCCTCCTTCGCACCCGCGACCATCGCACCTGCGCCCAGGGATCGCAGGTGCGATTACAACAGAACTCAGCCTCCCCAAAACCATGGAAAATCATCTGCGATTCGTCCGAAACACACCTGGGGCCCTCGAGACCCCATCCAAGCATAACAAGTCATATAACCTAACACGGACTCGCTCGAGGTCTCAAATCATATCAAACAATGCCGAAATGACGAATCACACCATGAATCGAACTTAGGAACTTTCAAATCTTCCAACTTCGAAAATTTATGCCGAAACCAATCAAATCAACTCGGAATGATGCCAAATTTTGCAGACAAGTCCTAAATGACATAACGGAGCTGCCCAGCTCTCGGAATCGTATTGCGGCCCCTATATTGCAAAAGTCAACTATGGGTCAAACTTCTCCATTTTCCAAACCTCAACTTTTCCAAATTTTGCCGAAAGGCCTCAAATTACCCTACGGACCTCCAAATCTGAATCCGGATGTGCGCCTAAGTCCAAAATCACTCACCCAAAACCCATTCCGGGGCCGTTTACTTAGAAGTCAAATTCTCACAGCTTAAACTCCCAAAACTAGATTCCTTCTTCCAATTTGGCTCTGAATCATCCGTTAACTGAATTCAACCATGCACGTAAGTCGATACTCATATTATGGAGCTGTTCCAGACCTTACGCCGCTGAACGGAGCTTATATTCTCAAAACGATCGGCCGGGTCGTTACAGCTTTGTGGGCTTTTTTGCAGGAACCGGCCTGGGACCGGGACCACTAACTAATGGACTTGCACTTATCATTGCATAATAAATTAATAATACTTCAAATTAAGCTAACAAAATAAAACATTAAGCATAATACGTCCAATAATTTTAAAATAACACAAATTATCTCAAATCAACTTAAAATCTTAAATACGAATGTCTGGAGAACACGCAAGAAAACTCTTTATATGCCTCCTTAAACAGCTTGTGCCCTCCAAATTTGGACGATGAGTGAAGAATCGACCACAGTTCTTGCACTTTACTATGTAAACTTCTTCATTTTCTTCTACCACATTAACGTGTTCCCAAATATGTGAGCGCACTCTAGAATTACCGGGCATGATTTAACTTGAATTAAGAATTTGAGTTTGAGAAATGAGAGATGAGTAAAGACTTGAAGACTTGAATACTTCAATTTGAGTTTGAGAAATGAGAGAGATTGAGAGAGATTGATGATTTTGTGAGAAAAATGAAATAATGAGGGGCTATTTATAGTTGAAATAGGGAAAAAGTATAATTATAAAAAGTTTGGAGTTAAAATAAAGTTAGGGAGGGTTAAATGGCTATTTTATAAATAGCCAACGACTTGGCAGGTTTTTTTTTAAAATTCCATAACGACTAGAAAAGGCCATATTTGGCAGATTTCTTTAAAAAAAATAGTCGTTGGGCCCGTTTAGGACGGTCGACTGGTCACTTCCCAGTCGGTCCCGGGCCCAAACGGTCCCGGTCTTGCGGGCCTCAATCATGGGACCGGCCCACTTCCAGGCCCACCCCCACCTGGTCCCGTATCTATCCGGTTAGGCCCACCACCCATTTGGGCTCGTGGGCCTAGGTCGGGCCCGGAACTTACCGACCCACATGCCACCCTTACATCCGTGTAATATTATTCAGTAATGGACATTACCTTTGTATTTTAAAATCACACACTTAATACCATTGTTCTTTCCTGAATTTAAGGACCGAAGTATTATCTTAATATCATCTGTCTTTTGCAAGAGATAACCTAAAAGACAGCTAAAAGGCAGAAAGCAGAAGAACAAAACTTTATGTTACAAAACATTTTCGATAGTATAAGAATCATTTACACAATCACACTAATTTACATGTTGATTCAGTTGTATTTACCGTAATTAATATTAAAATAGTTACAAATAAAATTAAGTAGCAATTGATATAATAATAAAAATAACAACTAATTTATTGTCACGTATTAAATTACGTATATTGTCAATGCAAAAATCTTTACTCTATCGTTAAATATAACTCTTTTACAACGGGCGGCTCGACTATGAGAACTGGAAGGAAATGATCGTAAATACTACACTTCACTGACATTCTTTTCCGGAAATTAATTATGCACTTTATTTTCCATTTCTTCGACGCATTATTTTAACGCGAAGAATTTTTCAAATAGAAGTACGTGCGTGTCTTTTGCTCCTCCTATATCAACTTTTAATTCATTTGACTCTATCAAAGCCAACATGAAATTTGTTGATTAGCTCAGCCATGGCGAATGAGAGAGAGTTCAGAGAAGATTGAGAGAGAAACAGCTTCATTGATAAGTTCTGATGTACATAGACAAAATGAAAATCAACTTCTATATATTTACAGACTCTTTACTCTTTAATATACTAACCGACTGACAGCAACATATTAACTAATTCAACTAACTCTTATCTACTTAACTTAACTACTAACTGACAACTTCATCTCACGCTATTAGCGATATATCCCTCAATATTTTATAGTTGACCAATGGTGCTATAACTCGGCCCTTGCATTACATCTGTATCGTGCAACCCCAAACTGATTCACTTATGTAATACTAACACTCATCAGATCGGATCAGTTTCTTCGGTGAAGTGATGCAAATGTCAATATTTTACACATGTCTATACATTGCTAAGTGAAAGTTGTATCACCACTAACTTCTACACTCCCCCTCAAGCTGAGAGATGAATACAGGTTCTTATTCCCAGCTTGTCCATTATATAGTCATGTTGTGGTCTGCACAGGCTCTTTGTAAGTAGATCAACAAGTTGTTCTTTAGTCCCAATGTTTTGGGTCTGAACTTCTCTTCTTGAATATTTTCTCTCACAAAGTGACAATCAATATCTATATGTTTTGTTCATTCATAAAAGATAGGATTAGCTACAATTTGAATGGCAGCTTTACTATCACAGAACAACCTAACTGGTACACATACCTCTCTTCCCAAATCCTTGAGTAGACCTATCAGCCATGTAATTTCTGCTACAGTAGAAGCCATACTTCTAAACTCAGCTTCAGCAAAACCTCTGGACACAATTTCTTGTTTTTTAGTTTTTCACAAGATTAACGCATCACCAAATTTTACTACATAACCAGTGTCTGATTTTCATGTCTCAAAATAAGCTCCCCAGTCTGAATCACAGTAGGCTGCTAGCTTCAAAGTGTTGTCAGCTGGCATGAAGAGTCCAAGTCAGGTGCATTCATGATGTATCTGACCACTCACATGGTTGCTTTCAAATGATATTGGTTTGGTGCATGCATATGTCGACTGAGTACTTGAACAAGAAATGTTATGTCTGGTCTGGTCATAGTTAAGTATAGTAGCCTGCCAACAATCCTCTAATAACCACCTTTATCCTCAAGTTGCTGATCATCAGCATCTGTCTTATTATTTATAACTCTGAAAAATTTTATAGAAGTGAGTTTGTGATTAAACTCCAAAGGAGTTCCAGCAGGTTTAGCCCCTGCTAGCCCTGTTTCTGAGACAAGTTAAAGGGCATATTTTCTCTGGCATATGTGAATTCCCTTTTCTGACTTGGAGATTCAATCCCTAAGAACTTCAGTTGAATGAGTGCTAAGTAACTACCTATGACCAAGAGTTCATCAACATAAACAAGAACAATGACCAGCTCTCTTTCCTTTCTTTTTGTAAACAGAGAATAATCATAGTGTGACTGCACAAACCCCATATCAGTCAAGGCCTCTGTCAGTTTTAAGTTCCATTGCCTAGGTGCTTGCTTAAGGCCATACAAATACTTGTGAAGCTTACAAACCTTCTTGTACTCCCCCTGGCTTTAAAAGCCATTTGGAATCTACATGTAGACATCCTGGATAAGATCTCCCTATAGAATGGCATTATGGACATCCATTTTAAAGATGTACCAACTAGAGGCTGCAGCTAGAGCCACCACTATTCTAACAGTCACCATTTTGGCTACAGGAGAGAAGGTCTTCTTGTAGTCAGGACCTCTTGTTGATTATAGCCTTTAGCAACTAGTCTTGCTTTGTATCTTTCCACCTCCCCAGAAGACTTGTACTTCACTTTAAACACCCATTTGCATCCTTTGAGAACCTTATCAGGTGGTAGATCAACATTAGACTAAGTGTTATTGTCCTCCCAGGCTGAGATCTCAGCCTTCATAGCATTCACTCATTGTGGATCCTTGCTTGCTTCAGCAAATGTCCTGGGCTCAAAAACAGCATAATATGCAGCAACAGAACTCAAGGGGAGTGTAGATATATGATCTTTGATGAACTATCCCAAAGTCCTTATACAGAGAATTAATCTGAGTGTTGACAAACTCAGATATATTATCAGTTCTCAAACATTTCACATTACAAAATAACTGATTTCTAACAAATACCAAGAAATCTTTCAGAACAACAATTGTGTCTGCCTTAGTACTCAACAAGAAAATCCAGGTATATCTAGAGAAATCATCTACTAGGTTCAAAGAATATCTCTTACCATCATACGTAGGTACTCCAAACATCAGCATGCACAAAATTAAAAGGATGAACAGAACATGTATTACAGAGAGTAAAAGGTAATCTTGACTATTTGGCAAGTGGACACATAGTACATAAACGATCTTTCAATTGTACAGCTTTTAAGCCATCAATATTTTTCAAGACTCTCAAAAGAGCATGGACTAATCTTCTATGCCACAAAGAAGTATCGTGACAAGTCTTATTCATTATATCACCACTAGGTTTATTACTTGAACTATTTACAAGTGAATGATGCAGACACTTATCCCCTTTATTCACTGGCTGGTGTGAGGAAGATGCTAGACCATTTGCTTGCAAAATGTAGAGACCATGCCCTTCTCTGGCAATCCCTAACACCTTCCCACTAAAGAGCTACTAAAATAAATATAAGTAAGGGAAGAATGCAGCCAAGCAACTTGGCTCCTTAGTGATTTTGGAAACAGACAACAGATTGTACTTAAACTCTGTAACATACAAGACATTGTGAACTGTTCTATCTTTGAAGATTGAGGACTCTCCTGATTTATTAATAGAGACTTGACCACTTGTAGGTAAGAGTACATTACTTATGGACTCTTTAGGGATATCAGAACAATTATTAAGCAAAGCCATATTGTGTACCATATGATTAGTGGCACCTATGTCTATTATCTAGTTAGTATCAACTAGAGTAGACAACATGGCAGAATAGGTACCTGCAGTGTCAGCTTTGGCCATATT
The DNA here is from genome assembly GCF_001879085.1 of Nicotiana attenuata. NCBI lineage: Eukaryota > Viridiplantae > Streptophyta > Magnoliopsida > Solanales > Solanaceae > Nicotiana > Nicotiana attenuata. Next base: position 22,036 of record NW_017675701.1, read on the forward strand.
AGCCATAGGTTCAACTTCATTTCCTTTATTGAGAAGCTGTAAAATCTGAGAGTATTGCTCAGGAGTGAAGAGCTGAGCTGGTGAAGGAACTCCAGGTTGAGAGCAATATCGACCCCCTGAATATTGACCACCTGCACTAGTTACATTGTTGGAATATGTGTTGCTATAAGTATTTGGAGGTCCTCCATTCTTCTTAGGTTTTAAAATATGCTGGATAACCATGCAATTTGAAAGAATTTGCCCTGGTGTGTCCCTTGTAGTTACAATAGTCACATTGAACCAAGGCCTTACTAGAATTGTTCTTTTGTCTATAACCTCCTACTGAAGTTTTATTGCTCAGCAAGGCTATAGGATTGGTAACTTCAGCACCAATACCAATAGTGATTCCAGCACCATTTTTTCTCTGACTCTCAACATTAATAATCATGGCATATGCCTGATTGATGTTAGGTAATGGATGAGTCATAAGAACTTGATCCTTAGCATGTTCAAATGATTCCAAACCTGTTAAAAATTGGTACAATTTTTGCGTCTGATAATGTTCAACATGTCTTCTAGACTCAGGACAACCACAAAGGGCAGAGGTGCCAGGGCTTCGTACTCATCCCACAATTCTCTAAGTCTGGAAAAGTATATGGACACAGATGACACACCTTGAGTCAAAGTAGCAATTTCCTTGTCAAGATAGCATCCTCTAGAGGCGTTTACTTTATCAAACCTTTCCTTAAGATCTTTCCACACCTTGTGTGCATTAGATGCGTAAATCACAGTACTAATGAGATTTGGTGAAACAATATTCATAATCCAAGCTAGCAAATTGCATGACATCTATACAACACTTCGTGTAAACTATGATCATACATTTCCCTCCTACAGGTACCCAGAACAAAGCCTAGCTTATTTTTTCCTGCAATACAATTTTCATAGATCTACTCCAAATTGAATAATTTTCAGATCCTTGAAGTTGAATAGAGATTAGTGCTGAACCTTGCTTGTCTGATGAATGAATGTATAAAGGATGATTGTGATGAACTAGATCCATGTCATGAAGATTTGGGGTTGGAGCTATAGCCCTGAGCAGCAGAGACAGAATCATCTTCCTCAATTGACATTATGTTTCTTCAGAAAACTTAGTTATGTTACATATTTGGAACCACAACAAGCAATTAGAGATGAATTTCACAGTAATTTGTCGAGATCTAACTGAAATTAACAAGTTCCAGAAACCCTAGGTTGCAGAGGAACTTTTCAGATGAAGAAATGGCTCGATCTAAGAACAAATACACTTCTATAATACTCCTCCATAGTAGCTGAGCTGACTGATTTACCAAAGCTCTGATTCCATGTTGATTAGCTCAGCCATGGTTAATGAGAACAGAGTTTCAGAGAAGATTGAGAGAGAAACAGGTCCACTGATAAGCTCTGATGTATAGAGACAAAATGAAAATCAACTTCTATATATTTACAGCCTTTTTACTCTTTTATATACTAACCGACTGATAATGACATATTACCTAATTCAACTAACTCTTCTCTACTTAACTTAACACCTAACTGACAGCTGTAAATTGCTTAGTGACAGTTGTATCACCACTAGCTTCTACAAAATTAGATAAGACTTTATGACAGTGTGTGGAAATAACATCACGAATAATTTCCAAATTCTATTGCTAAAAAGATTTTGATCGTAGTTTTGCAATCACCAATTAAATATAGGGAAAATATGACAAGGCAGAAATTGTATGTCAATTAGTTACTGCTATTTGAATACTTCATTTTAAGTAACTTTTTTTATCTGCCTAGATTTTAATGGATAAAATATCAATAAATAAGATGATGAACGTAATAAGTATCGCCATCGGGTATATATAAGTCCCCTAGTTTCAACAAACAACTATAGATTTCCGAAGGAAATTCATATTAAATCCTACTTTCGAAAATAGCAGCAATAAAAAAAATAGCAGCAATATTAGATATTTAGAAGCCCAAAGAGCCTCACTATTACGAGTAGTGATAGTATATGGTCTCTCGTCTGCGCCTAACCGTTGACAACAAAGTCCTAATTGACTATCGACTTTAATATGACCCGTAAATTATGGGTCATCAAAGAGGTATGAGCTTCATTTTTGTTATAATTTTCCATGGAAAATAGAATTATTGAATACGATACAGACAGTAACTTCGCCAAAAAAAGAAAAAGAAAAACCCTTCCAGCAAGTCGATAAAAAAATAGAATCTAAGCTATTAGTTTAAAAGGGTTAATTATTTATTTTTGGATGAATTTAAACAACGCAAGAGCTTTCTACATTAGCAATGTACATTTAACATGTTATGATAAGTAATTAAGTATTAGTACTTTAACCAGTTACTTATTGATAAATGTCAATTTAACTTGATGATGATAAAAGTTGTATATGTACAAAAACAGAAATTGGACGATTTTGTATTAGTTAAGTCCACATCATCTTGCCTTTTGAGTTCGTCAACTAGAATAGATGTTTTGTCAAAGGATGATCATAAGCCATTTCGTACATTTTTTAAGGTTTAATAATTGGGTTTAAGTTTTATATACTGACCTAAACTATAGTTATATCATCAACTATATTTATATCTACACACTCTAGAGTGAGAAGGTCTGCCCTCTCACTACTTTCTTCAACAATATTTCCATAGTAGCAATGGATAATTTTCCACTCTCCAACCATCAAACTTCCCAAATTCCTCCCAAACCTCCTGATATACAGCTTGAATATGAAGGTATTAGTCCACCTATAGCAACACGATGTAGGGATAATCAGCAGGTTGATGACGAGAATAATTCCTCAACATCTACACTAGCAAAAGTATTCCAGTACCAAAACTCATCATATAAGGAGATCCTCCTTTTGGACTTTATCAATATTCATACCTCGCAACCGCCCCTACAACCACTTACTACTCAAGACACCCCTATGCAATTAGACTACCAAGTTCATGACTTGCCTAGCCAAAATATCTGCTCCCAAGAAATACAAGATCTTAATGATAACCTACAAGTCTCCCTCACAGTAGGCGATCTCCAAAGGATTTATCAACCATGGAGGTATTCTCTCATTATTAAACTTATGGGAAAAAGTATCCTACACCAATACCTAAAAAGGAAATTATATCACTTGTGGAAACCAAATGAAAATTTTACCCCCATGGACCTAGGGGCTGACTACTTTATAGTAAAGTTCAGCAAGGAGGAGAACATGTCTAGAGCCCTCAATAACGGACCATGGTTTATCAATGGTTATCATTTATCAGTTCAAAAATGGGAGCCTCAATTTGTAGCCAGTGAGGCAAAACAATTAAAATCAGCAGTTTGGGTTCACCTACCCCAACTCCCTACCGAATTTTATGATTCTACCATTTTACAAAAAATAGGTAATACCATTGGGAGATTACTAAGGTTGATGCTTGCACCTCCTCTACTCTAAGAGTTAGGTATGCTCGATTATGTGTTGAAGTATCCATGGAAAAGCCAGTTAAGTCTTTTGTTTACATCGGGAATTATAAACAACACATACATTATGAGGGTGAAAATTTTGTATGCACCAATTGTGGGAAATTAGGCCATAGCCAAATAAAATGTTCAATGCCTCCACCACCCCCCAAAACCAGTGAGCAACAAAGACGCTTAGCAGATATCCCAAAACAAGACTCCCAAAATGATTGGGTGACTGTCACTTTTAACAAGAAAAAGAAGTCTACTGGAGTGAAGCAAATCCCAATTGCTAAGGTAGCCAATCCAGGTACACGTCCAAAACTCAATGGCACTGACACAGGTACGTCTTCTAATTCCCAAAACATTAATCTTCCTAAATTTAAATATATGGGAAACGACCTATCAGATAGTCCAGCTAGTGACTCAAAAGTTAGACAATACACGGACGGTCACTTTAAAACTAATATCATCTCCTTTAATGTTGGCCAAAATACTAATAATGTTTTTGAGGTTCTTCACAGTAAGGATAAGGAGCCCATGGTTTTCGAAAATGGTTTAGAAACAAATCTGCCCATAATCCCTAATAGCCAATGCATGCAAAGTAGAAAAGACAAAAGCATACATGTGTCCAAGACCAACGACACCTTGGAACAAACACCCCAATCATTAGATGAAGCTTCCACAAAAAACAAAAATTGTAATTACTTGGCTACCCCTAATCTAATAAAAAATACTAATCCTAATCCAGATATTATCACTACCCCTAACTCAATAACATTACACATGGACATGCATGCAAAAGAAGATGACCAAGTGGTAAATTACTCAGAGCACCTGGCAACAACAAAATCCACCACAAATTTTATATATTCTCACACGCCAAACCAATTATCATTTATACAGCCAAAGAATTCTATAGGAATCAAGAACCCTACTAAAGCTACAACTCCTATTACCAGTACTAACCAAATATATACCTTCTTCTAAAAGAGAATGCCAAGACTCCACTCACAACTAGGAGAAGATTTCGGCTAGTTCACATACCAAACCAACACAAAATTCCTCCGGTGGCCAACCCTCCACAAACTCCACCACAGTTTAAAAATCAACCACTATTCTTCACATCGCCCCCCCTCCCCCCTCGCAATCCCAGAATTATCAACCGACCTTTTGGCTAGAAGCAGGCATCCTAGGTCATTCAATAACCTTCAATATCCAAATCAATGGTCAAAAGATGGTAATAATAATCCAGAACACCCGCTACCTAGCCCAACTAATATCGGAGGGAATGCACTTAGCAATGAACAATTACACCAATCAGGCATGGATCAACAATATCCTCCACTCACTAGCCCCACATATGAATCACACCCTAATCCAGGATATGCAGGCACAGCGGAACCTTCCACCAACACCCAACCAGTTCATCAATCTCCCATTGATTCTGCCTTTCTTCCAGTCAGAGGAAAGTATGATGATCAATCCGATCTTCAAGCCATGGGGTCACCATGCAGCCCAGTAAACCAACAATCCACCAAACTTGGCCCTAGTGACCTGGATCCCAACATCCAAATCAATGTTCCAGGACAAGATCCACCACCACATCCAATAGAGGAAGAAAAAGAACCCCTTCCACAAGGTACTCAACCGAGTGTGGAATTTTCAAGCCTAAACGAGGTAAAAATACTACTCTTCCCAGTGTTATAGAGCAAGAAATACATCTTCAGTTGCCCAAGCACCATGTACAAGTTCTCAATGCATGTTCGACCACCACGAGATCCCACAGTAGGAAAGCAGGCAATTATTCTAGTTCCATCAAGAAGGAGGAGCCACAACTCAGTGGAGAGGGAGTCCACTATGAACCAACCACAAGCATCTCAAATGAATAGAGCCACTACTATAATCTTTTGGAACGTTAGAGGTGCCAATAATGATGACTTCCGTCGTAATTTTAGGGAATTAATCGACACTCACAAACCCTGTATGGTAGCTCTTCTTGAGACTAGGATGCTAATGCATGCCCCCCTTGTAAATGAATTCAACTTCTCTGAGCTCATAGAAGTTCCTGCAGAGGGCCAGTCAGGAGGCATGGCCATCCTCTATAACCACAATGTGGTGTCAGTGGAACACTTCACCAAAAATGATCAAGAAATTCATGCTCTTCTACAAGTACGACCTTTTAACTTTACATGGCTTTTTTCGGCTATATATGCTAGTACTCAAGTTCACCTTAGAGATATTATGTGGGATAACCTTAGAATTATCTCACGCAATTATAAGGGTCCTTAGATGTTAGGGGCGACTTGAATGACATTATTAGTAGTAACGAAAAGATAGGTGGAAGACCACTGAAAGATTCTAGGGCTTCTAAAATATGCGAAAACATCGACTACTATAACCTCATTGATGTTGGCTTCAAGGGTAGTAAGTTTACATGGTCTAACCATAGGAAAAAGAAAGGGCTAATAATGGAAAGATTAGATCGTGCTTTAGCTAATGATGATTGGCTAAAAAAATTCCAAATGTTACCATTACTCATCTTCCAAAAACCCACTCGGACCATAAGCCTATCCTAGTAAAGTTAAATAACATCACTCACCATTCTGAAAAAAATTTTCGTCTTGAGAATATTTGGTGTACCCACCCAAATTTTTGTAATATTGTTACAAACCAATGGAGGAATAAAGACTTAATGATGGCCACCAATTCCTTCACTGATCTTATTAAAAAATGGGGTAAGGAACATTTTGGGAATGTTTTTAAGGGAAGAAAAAAATCCTTCTAGCTAGATTAAATGGTATTCAAAATTCCCCTAACTATACCAATAGCTTCTTTCTTCAAGAGCTGGAGGGGAACCTTCTCAGGAACTACAATAATATCCTCAAGCTAGAAGAAGACTATTGGAAATTAAGGTCAAAAATTAGTTGGTTAAATGAGGGGGATGCTAACACTAGGTTTTTTCAAATTAGTGCCTCTAATAGGAAGAGACAAAATCATATTAGCTTCTTCTGGAACAGTGAAGGTTCATAGCTAGATAACCACCAAGATATCCTTAGTCATACCCTTAATCACTTTTCCTCGCTATTTACTGCTAGTCATATATATACTAACTGGACTCACATGTTACATGGTCCAACCAGTTTCCATAATATTGACCTATCAGTATTGGATAAACCCTTGCTAGATTGTGAAATTACTACTGCCATTTTCTCTTCTAAGCATTTTAAATCGCCGGGCCCTCATGGTTTACACCCTTTTTTTTGTCAAAGATATTGGAAAATTATAGGAGACTCTGTTAGAGCTTTCTGTCACAAAATCTTTAGGGACCATGCAATTCCTCCTGAAATTAATACTACCTACATATGCCTTATCCCTAAATTTCCCAACGCCAATAACCTCAATAACTTTAGGCCTATTAGTCTTTGCAACACTATCTACAAGACTATTACTAAATTAATTGCAAATAGGCTAAAGCCGTTACTCAATACTCTCATTAGCCCTATTCAATCTAGTTTCATAAAAAACAGAAGAGCTAGTGATAACGCCATTATTATCCAAGAACTCATTCACTTTTTAAAAAAAACAAAAGGAATTATTAGCAAAATGCTGGTCATTGATCTTGAAAAGGCCTTCGATAAGTTAGAATGGTCTTTCATATACAGGACTCTTTTATTCTTCAAAATCCCCCCAAATATATCCAAGCTAATTATGTCCTGTATAGCTACTTCATTCGCATCTATTCTGGTCAATGGGACCAAAACCAAGTTTTTTCAACCAAGTAGGGGTATCAGGCAGGGTGACCAATGTCCCCCTATATTTTTATTCTATGCATGGAAATGTTATCTAATTACATAAACCATCTAGTGGATATTAGGGCATGGGATCCTGTCTTGATGAGTAAAGATAGACCTCCTCTATCCCATCTTTTCTTCGTAGATGACTTGGTTCTTATTGGGAAAGCCAATAACAAAACCACCTCATCGATTAAGTTTTCCCTAAAGCAATCCTGTGACCTTTCTGGGCAGACAATAAACTTCAATAAATACATGATTATATTCTCAAAGAATTGTAGTAAAATGGCTAGATCAAATATCTCTCACACCCTTGGGATAAAGGAATATAATTCATTTGGAAAATACCTGGGTTTCCCCATTATTTATAATAACCCCAATCACAAAGATTACCAATTCATCATCGACACTATGAGAAGTAAGCTTCCAGGGTAGAAATGTGATAAGCTAAACCTGGCTGGTAGAAGCACCTTAATTACATCAAATCTATCAAGTCTACCAGCATATTACATGCAACACACTCTGCTCCCCCCTAAAACTCATAAGACAATTGACCAAATCCAAAAAAATTTTCTTTGGGGCACAACTGACCATAAAAAGAAGCTTCACCTAGTCAGTTGGGATATGGTTACTAGACCCAAACATGATGGTGGTTTAGGACTAAGGAAAGCTCGTTCAAAAAACCTAACCCTATTAGCTAGCCTAGCCTGGAGACTAGCTAATAACACCACTAATTTATGGGCAATTACTCTTCTTAAAAAGTACTCTCATAAGCCAAAAAGGTATGACTTGGTCAATACATAATTCCTCCGCTCTTAATCTATGGGAAAATAGATGGATCCCCAACTCAAACACCTTTAGAAGCTATGTCATTGGTCCCTTAACTAAAGAGGAAAAATCCCTTAGGATATGTGATGTTAGATCCAAAAATAGGTGGAACTTGGGCAAAATTTCCTTTGTTATCCCGGAGGATATAACAGCAAATATCCTGTCCACGTTCATCCAAATGATATCAATAAGGGCTTCATATCCTGGGATAGTAACCCTAATGGTCTTTTCATGACTAAATCTTGCTACGAACTAGTTGAAGGTAGATTCCACCCTGAGACTAACAACAAATGGGTATGGAACTTGTACTTCCCTAACAAGATTAAGTACTTCATGTGGCTTTGCAACCTCAATAGACTTCCATGCAGGAAATATTTATCCCATATAGGCTTGAACATAGATAAGAAGTGCACAATTTATCGTAAGGAATCAGAATCTCTCATGCACATTTTCCTCACTTGCCCCCAAGTCCATAACATATGGCACAAACTAGGCATTGATACTAGTAAATTCCAACCAATGTGTCAGAACTGGCTCCAATCTCTCCAGTTGGAAATTCCAATAATTCCTAGTAAAAACATAACCTGGAATACTTTGTTCCCTTTTGTAATTTGGAATATCTGGCTTACTAAGAATAACAACAATATTAATAACACTACTATCCCCTTGTCCCTTAGTAAGATCATTAATCAATCAATTGAATATACTCTTCTAACAGATAGAGAATCTAATTGGGATAGGAAAATCAACCTAAATATCTATTGGGTTAAACCTCATTCGGGCTGGTTTAAGCTCAATATAGATGGTGCTTTTAAAAAGAAAAAAGGTATTGGAGGCATTGGAGAGGCAATAAGGAATCAACATGGTGACTGGCTAATAGGCTTTGCGTCCAAAATTATCACAAAGAACCCAGTCCATGCTGAGCTAATGGCACTCTACCAAGGGCTCTGTATAGCAAACAAAAGGAAGCTATTTCCTTTGGAAATCGAGACTGATGCTACACAAGTAACCTCTTTTATTAATGATGGTTGTAAAACTTACGAATCTATTATTAATTCATGCAGGTTGCTTCTGGCACAAATGGACACGGTGGAAATGCATCACATCTTCAGACAGGGGAATGAAGTAGCCCATACCCTAGCAAAGCATGCGACGACCAACTTAATATTAAATAAATTAGAATTTTGGTTGTTTCCACCACCTTTTGTTCTGGCCAGGATGCTGGCAGACAAGGGTAGTGAGGGTGTTGTCAAAACTATTTCCTTTAGCTGTTGTAGAATCCTTGCTACCCTAGGTAATTCTCATGCCATGCATGGATTACCATCCATCAATGGTCCTCGGGATCATAACTACTGCTGTAATGTTTAATGTTTTGGTTTTAATAGAATAAATATCTTTTCCGTTCAAAAAAAAAATATCATCAATTCTACCATTTACTATTTTGACTAATAATCTAGAGTAAATGGTAAGTCACATCCTGTTATGATAAATTAAAGATTTTCTTACACGGTAATGCATGTCACCAACACTGACACTTCTCTAAAAAGTTTTAACGGGAAAATAGAGCGAACGTGTTCAAGAGGGGGTGTTGTAGGAAAATAGTCGAATTGTCACTATAACCATAACGTGAGTTGAACGCAAAAACTACGATGTGAACTGTGCACGATTACAGAGGCCGTCTCCTTAACTTTCATTTATGCAATCCAACTAATGCAAGCAGCCAAAGGAGGAGCAAGAGGGCCCTAAACAATTAATCGTTTTTATTTATGAAAAATGACAAGGAAAATTGTGAGTCCGTTAAACTTAGTAGGCGTTTGGACATAAAATTTGTAGTAAAATAGTATTTGAAGTTAAGTAGAAAAATGCTATTGAAATTTAAAATTATGTTTGGATATGCATTTCACTTGAAAAAATATTGCAGTTTTGTGAGTGAGAAAAATAATTTTTTGAAAATTTTAAAAAAGTTTGAAAAACTCATTTTCGAAAAATTTCTAAAAACTTGCAAAATTTCATGGACAATCACATTTTTGAATTTATTGTTTGAAAAAAAGAATTTTATTTTTATGGACAAACAAGGCCTTAGTTTTTCCAAAAAGCATATGCCATGTGGCAATGATACCAAGTCCGCCATTGATGACGGAGTCATGCCTTGTAATTCACTGCTGGAACTTTCTTCCCTTTCCTCCCTAGCCAATGGGGGTCAATAAACTTCATAAATTCCAAGTCTTCCTTGGGTCCCACCATGTGACTTCACAAAATTCCCGAAGTGTTGGGAGTGTGTAGCTTTACTTTGGTTGAACTAAACAGTATAAATAGGGCTTCCCATTTGTATAGTTTGCATCGACTAGTTCTTGGAAAACCACAGTAAAGCAGAGTAGAAAGCCAAAAAGGGCTTCCCATATATACTTAAGAATTTATAGTCTCATCAGTTGTTGCTAAAATTCTCACCATGGTTGCTTCATTCCACAGCTTTACTTTGGCTATTGTTGCTTGTGCACTTGCCTTGCTTGTGCAAGTCATTCTAGGTCAGTTGTCCGTGCAAAGAAAGCCGTTTTTTCCACAAAAATATTTATTTTTAACTATTTATATATGTAGTCAGGGACGGAACTAGAAGGTTACGTACGAGTTCAGCCGAACCTAATAGCTCACTACTAGAATCCCTGTAAAAAGCGACCAAAGATTAGCGATCAAATTTGGTCTGTCAAAAAAAGCGACCAAAGTTGGTCGCCAAACTGCCGAAAATAATAAAAAAAACTATTTGAAATACTTTAGCGACCAAAGTTGGACGCTATTTGGTCGCAAATTTAGTCAAACTGTTGACTGGACTGGTCAGACTTGTTTGGTCAAAGATATACTGAGATTAGCGACCAATGTTGGTCGCTTAAGCGGGACCCACATAAATTTTTTTAATAATTTTATTATTATTTTATAAAACTTATAAAATATAAATATATATAATTTAAAACTTGGGACCAAAGTTGGTCGCTAACTGAAGGATAAGTTGATAGCGACCAACATTGGTCGCTAAAGCGGGACCCAGTTATTATATTTTAATAAACATATATATATATATATTTAAAGTAAATTATAAAATATAAATAAATATAATTCAAAAGTTAGCGACCAAAGTTGGTCGCTTAACCAATAGAGACCAATGTTGGTCGCAAATGTGGGACCCAGTTCTAACATTTAACAATTTTTATTATTAATTTAAATATCATATAAAATATAAATAAATCTGATTAAAATTTAGTGACCAAACTTGGTCGCTAAATTAAATTCATGTACAGTTAGTGACTAACTTTGGTCGCTAAATTAAATTCATTTACAGTTAGCGACCAAAGTTGGTCTCTATATGGTCAAAATTAAAAATCACTTTTATATTTACTATGTAAATAATATATAGTAAATAATATAAATGTAAGTCGTTAATACTTTTGTAATACAAGGGATGAATAGTACTACGAAGTGGGCGTGTGTGTCTATATATATAATATATATATATATACTTACGCTATATTATGCACTAAGTATAAGTGTATTAGGTAATAGCGTATCGAATATAGATTCAGACAATGATTTGACTGACAAATATCACCAACATCCCATTAAGCTTGTACAGATCAGACTTGGAAGAAAGTTGAGAACAAAACTTCCTATAATCTTTGTCATCGTAGAGTCTTATGATACCCGTTTTATGGGAACTGCCATGACCCACGGAAAACATTCCATCACCATCAACCTTGTCACTATCAATTAAACTTCTTTTCTTCTTGGAAAATGAAGTAGAGAATTCCTCTATAATCTTTCTTTTATCTACTTAGAAAATGTTAAAATTCCTGCCTACACCATCACTATTTGAAGCACATGTCATTGCATTCTCATCATCATTGTCGCTAACGAGAACAACAATTGATCAAAAGACACACCCTGTCAGCTACTGTATCCAAGTTATTCTCTGTATCCAAGTTCATCCCGAGGATAATCACCAAAGCCACCAGACAGCTTTATGATGCCAATGAAGCAAGATCATGAGTTTATTCAATAAAACTCGTATTGTAAAGAAGAAGAAAGAGACTGATTCAGAAAGGTGGGTCGAGGGTCGAGCCTCGACTATACATGTACGTTTTTTACTTTTCATTAAGTATTTATTTACTTTTATATAAATTTTGAAATACTAATTTAATATAATTTTTCTTATAGGTTCGCTTCACACCTGATGTGGAGGAATTCATACGCAGTCAGCCACCTAATGAGTCGGGCGAGGCAATCCAACATTCGGGTGAGGATGTTGAAAGAACACTCCTTGAGTACTTTATATACTTTGAACTAGACAATAGAACTAGCTTTCGAATGGGCTTGTAATAAGCGTTAACTTAGTTTTGTTAGCTTAATGTGTTAGTTCTATTGAACTTTATACTTCGTTGGTTTTAATGTTGTTGTTGTTGTTGTTGTTGTATTTGTTGTTGTGTTGTTGTTGGTATTGTTGTTGTTGTTGCTTGTAATAGGGATTTGGTATGCTGGCAGGTGGTGTAGCTGCCAAAACAGGCAGTTTCTCCCAAAATAATACCCAGAAAAGCGACCAACTTTGGTCTCTTTTTGGTCGCTTGTCATTTAAAAAAAATAATTTGACGGGCAATAGCGACCAAAGTTGGTCTCTTTTTACCCAGATTTCTTAAAAAGCGACCAACCTTGGTCGCTATTCCATTAAAAAAAATTAAATTCTTGACATTAGCGACCCACTTTTGGTCGCTTATTTTTAAAAAAAATTAAAAAAATAGCGACCAATCTTGGTCTCCATTTTCCAGATTTTAAAATATAATATTTGGATTAGAGACCAAAGTTGGTCGCTGTTTTATGAATAATAATAAATCAATAAATAATATATTTTACATTTAGAGACCAACTTTGGTCGCCAAATTTATATTATTAAAATAATAAAGCGACCAAAGATGGTCGCTATAGTCAATACCCGGAATATTTGGTCCCTAAAGTGAAGGGACCAGCAATATAGCGACCAGGCATGTTTGGTCGCTTTTTGGTCGCTTTTGGGCCTATAAGCGACCAACTTTGGTCGCTTTTTGTGGTCGCTTTTTACCGGATTTCTAGTAGTGGCTCTAGTTCAAATTATGTTATTAAAAATTTACTAATATGTAGAAAAATTAAATTCAAAGTTCAGTTACTAACAACAGATGTCACTATATTAGAATTAGAACCTATAAAGTTCAAATCCTTATCTTTATAGTTGTAATCAATGTTTTTCTATAATCTTTTGAAATACTAAACATGAGTATTTTATTGCAAAGCGTGCTCTGTAGGGAGCATAACATTTTTTCTAGAATCTTTTAAGTTACATTACGATTAAATTAAATATTGTGTGATAATATATATGCAGAGAGCATAACATGCGAGAATCTAAACAAGGACTCATGCGCTTTTGCGATATCAAGTACTGGGAAGCGTTGTGTGTTAGAGAAACATCTTAGAAGGAGTGGCGAAGAAGTATATACATGTAAGACGTCGGAAATTGAGGCTGATAAGCTCAAAGACTGGATTGAAACCGACCAGTGTATTCAGGCTTGCGGTGTTGATAGGAATACCCTCGGAATTTCTTCTGATTCTCTCCTCGAGTGCCACTTTACCCAGAAGCTGTGCTCCCCTCAATGCTACAAACATTGCCCTAATATTGTTGATCTCTACTTCAACCTTGCTGCTGGCGAAGGTACTTGTAAAAATTGAAATATTTATTTAATTGTAAATACTAGTTCATATAGGAGACTTACCGGTTTCTCCTTGCGGAAGCAGATCTGAGCAACCACGGTTTGAGTTACCGGTCGTTAAGAATCTTCATAAGAGGGATGAATTGCCTTGTTTCCAAAGCTTAAAGATACTCTCTAAGATGCATAACTTGTTCTCTCATTGCAAACACTAACCGTCATATCTTAGTAGAAAAATAACATGTCTTTTCTAACACCATATATAATGGTGTATTTATATGTTGTAAGTAGATTTAATTAGGAGAAGACAAGCTAATATATCAATCGGTTATATAGCACCCCTTATGTGTGGACCTGACCCAATAATATTTTTCAACATAATAAACTAAAATGAATAAATATGTATAATCTTTCTCTGATTAACAGTTAGAGATGAATCATAAAATAGGAAACGCAAAATCAGTTTTGCCATCTCTTAATCATTTGTATGCGCTTGATTTGGCAGGTGTATATCTTCCCAGGTTGTGTGAAGAACAACGGGGAAATGCACGCCGTGGAATGGCGGAGATCAAAAGCTCGGGAATAGTTGCACCAGCACCGGAATCTGGAGTCAAGCCCGTCAATTTCATGATTACTGATCACGCCCAACTACGTCTTATAAAAAGGACTCTGCGGACGTTGCAAATATAACCCGAGTATTACGCCCAGGGTCGAATCCACGGAGAGTTAACCTATCAACCACTATCTTCAGACCCACTAATTCTTCAGAACCAGCTTTCCAAATATTCAAATCTCAGTTGAATGTTCTTTAACAACTATGCTTGCAAGTAACTAACTAGCTGTAAACTAAACTAATAAGGTTGTAAACAATTATGATAAAAAGCTAAGGTAATGATTTTCCCTATTGATGGAATCCCTTCTGTTTATGCTCATACAAATTTACCAACACATCTCTATCAATCATGAACGCTAATCTTACCGTAAATCTCTCCCGAGTAATCACTGTAATTTACTATTGCACTCTCCCGAGATACACTAGCTTACTTTATTTAGCACGATTCACTTTAGATTACACCAAAGGCTTCGTTATCCCTAATCCCGCCTTCAAACCCGCAATTATAGATTCCTCTAATAATCTAGGAGTGGTGTTGTTCAACAATACCCTAAATATGCACTCTTTTTCAAGTTATGCACACTAAATAGGCACAGCTAATTGAGGATCCTGTCAATTAACTACAACAAACACGAAGTTGAACAAATAGAGATTAAACTAGCAACTTGTGTTCACATAAACAAGAAGTTCATCACCCAATAGGTTCCATCAAAACCTTAGACAAGGAATTTAGCTACTCATGGCTATGGGAGAATAAACTAAGATAGAATTCATCATAAAAATCAAAAGTAAAGAAGAAAGATGTTTGGAGTATTCTCTCACAATGGTTTTCCTTGCTAAGAAACCCTAAAAATCAATACATGCCTCTCTTGGGCGAAGTCTAATGTTTTAAATAGGGTTTAGGTCTAAAAATCCCGTGTTTTACACTTTAGTCCCTGAAGTTTTCTGCTTCCGCCGCGGTCGCAGTCAAACCGCGGCCAAAAGCCTTCTCTGAATCTGAATTTATCCGCAGCTATCTTCCACCGCGGTTCTACCGCGGTCGCGGTGGAACCGCGGTCAACCTAGTCCTCTGAATCTTCAGGCCTGTTTTGCGTGGTTTACTTGGGGAATTTCACAGTTGGCCTCTTTTCTCCAATTTTTGACTCCAAAACTGCTCCTTAGTCTTCCTTATACATATAACACCTGCAAATCATGAAAAGCACTAATAAGAGCATTTTGTTATTACTTTTATCATCAAAACTATACAAGAAGGTGGTTATTTAAGGCGTGATTATAGTTAAATTCACCTATTATCATCACCCCACACTTAAACCTTTGCTCGTCCTCGAGCAAACTAAACCACACTTCTAGGCCTAACTGTTCAATGCATTGCCCCAATTTATGTCACACCTGCTATTATCAATGATCGACCCAAGCAGTGCATAATCATATCTCAAATGCAGACTCTCATGCCAAGACACACTTGTGCTCACTCTAATTACTCTAACAGAATTGAAGACTCACTTTTTCTTCCTGAGTCACATGCCCTCACATAAACAAAATCTGAGAGAAGTTCCACACACATAAAATTCAACGATAAGGAACCATATATAGAAAGAATTCACTCACTCTCATCAAAGAGCATTCACATGCCAACGGATACACCATAAGCTTGCCCCTAGTGTAATACTCTACTAATCGAGCCATTCAGTCAAAGATCAAGAGGTCTTTATAGGTTGTAATGTAGGCTATCGGAAGGGTAGGATATATTTGGATATAGTGACTAACCTCCCTAAGCACTTTTAATACACAATTCTTTTTATTTTACTTTTATGCTCAACCCAATCATTACTCCACATTTTGTTTCACTTGTGACCCCCACTTTTCGTTAGGTACAACTGGCTGCTTTTTTTTTTCAGATTTATTGTACACTACCAGTTCACCAATCAGAACCTTCATTCTTGATTCCCTTTTTTCACTAACTCTCTCCCACCCCACACTTTGACTTTTGTATATTCTTTAGTGATTCAAGTGCTTCTAGGAGGTAAAGGTTCAAACAATTAAGCTTATTCAAACACAGCGATTTAGATCATTATAGGGTTATCAAAGAACAGGCTTCAGGCTCAACGGGGTTTACTATGGTAATATGCACAGGTGGATTCTCAAGTATAAAGGGTTGCACAAAGAAATGCCTCAATCATCTCTAAAACCAAACGATTTCTATTTCGCTTTGCACACACACAGGGCAAGTTCTAGGTATCATATGCAAGCATAGGATGCAAGTAACAACTCACACACACTTAGCATGTACCTCATTCCGAATCAGTTCATCAACACAATCATACGAGTGTTCAAGCAAGACAATATGTGCAAAATTAAGGCATATAGTATGAGTCCACAAACAAGCTTAGACGTCCACTCTCAAGTTCTTTTCTTTGCAAGTGTGCACATTTGGGGTTACATTCTGACCTTCACCCATCTAATCCTAAAACTACAAAAGAAAAATCTACCTAACCCGGTTCAAGAAAAACCCTTGGAAAAGAACCGTGGTCCAAATAAAAACCAAGGGAGAGGTACTACACTACCTAAAAGAAGAAAATAAAATAGAAAAAATTCTACATGGACTACTTCACTCAAGAGTACTGTCCACATAGTCCGTCATCAGGAAGAGTCCTCTACAAGTTATTTTTTGTTTTTTTTTTTTATATCTGACTTTGACCCTCAAGAGACCCGTCAACAAGTGTCCGTCGTTGGGCCAAGTCAGCTACTCCTAATATAACACACTCACATATATACAACACATCACTCTAATGTTACAGCACAACAACATTTATATACAATCCAATATACAGTTAGAGCAAGTCTCCCACCCCACACTTAAAATCATGGCATGTCCCTATGTCATATCAAGAAAGTAAAGAGCAGAAGAGTGAGAAGACTTCCCTGAGACTAAATCCGAGTCGGAGACGGTGCTCGGGTCTACATGGCAGGCCCTCCCCAATGCGCGTAGCCAAGCCATAAACCGGCTCTCAGATCTAGCCTGCCTCTGTGACATGGCGTCCATCCGTGTGTGTAGACCATCCACCGAGGTGCGGAGATCCGCGACCTCTTCCTCTAAGGAGCGCAGCATAGGCCGGGAGGACTGTGAGCGTGATAGACCTGCTCTAGAATGGGGGCGCCGAGAGGGCCCGGCACTGTCAACAGACCTCCTGGACGGTGCAACAGGGACCGGATCATCCTCCTCATCATCAATCTCAATTGTAGTGCGGGTGCCCCTGCCCACTCTGATGCTAGAAGCTTTGAAAGCTGCTTTGGGAGGCAAATCGCCATCAGCAGGGTTGGTAGGGGTGTTTCTCATCAAGCACAATGTGGTCACCAAGGAAGGGAAATAGAATCCCTTTGTCAGCATCGGGCCCCGTAAGACCATTTCATCTCCAATTACCCGTGCCGCATCAAAATCCTTCCCTGTCACAAAGCACCAAGTCAACAGTGCCCTATTGAAGTTCACGTCCGTGGTATTGCTAGAAGGCAGGAACCTGCTACAGATAACAGTCAACCAACACTTGGCCAGGTGAGTGAAGGAGTTAGAGTTGAGGGTTATTTGGTCACGTATCCATATGGGCTGCCCCCCGTGCAAAGTACATCCGTCATGACCTCCCATGTCACCCCTGGCCTGTCATGGTAATAGTCGACGTCACTGGTGAACGGAGGAAGCCGCAACACCCGGCGAATTGTTTGAATTTGAGCACTGAGCACCATACCCCGAACAATCACCTCCCTACCCAAATTCAAAGGGCAGTTGGCATAAAATTCACGAACCAACATCTCGTTAACTGGTGCAGGGTCAGCAAATAGGAACTCCATTTCCCGCCTCCGTATCTCTTCATACATCTCCACTTTTTCGGCTCGGAGGGCTGCCCGATCAATCGGGATTTCATGGATGAACGTTTTTGTAGCCTTGGCATTGAAGTCATCCTCGGCCAGTTCCGATTGGAATCTGGACTCATCGTAAGCAGGTCATTGGGATGTGCCTCCAGAGCGCCTTTGCCTTTTGGGAGCCATTGATCCTGCAAATAATCAAACAAACCATCAACAAATGCCCTAGCTAGTGCCAATAAGATGGTTACTCAGACTTCACCACCCAATGACACCAAATATAGCTCCTTACTTCACTCATAACAACCCCCACAATAGCTCTATAATTTTTTTACCACTTCCGGTAAAATACACCCCACACTTATTCCATTCAATGGTACCCATGACATACAAAACCACCATATAACAAATACCACTCTACAACAAATATCACCATACCAACAAAAACCACTCTACAACAAATATCACCATACCAACAATCAACTACACAACAAGAACCATCAACTACAACATCCCAAACCTAGGTTGGCTTAAACACCCCAAAAATATACAACTTAGTGCCACAATTTTCGGCCAACACATGACTCAATCCATACTACACCACAAAAATCTAATTTTAGGCCTCCAAACCACCAAAACAACTTCACAATTAATTAACAATGGAGACCCAATCAATTTGGCACCTAACAACCTCATCAACATCAACTACAACAACTACAACAATGGCAAGCATACAAGAAAGCAAGCAAAAGTAAAAAAAATGCAAATTAATACACTAATCCTAACTAGGGTTTAAACAAAATTACTAATCTAACAATTACACTACTTAGAAGAGAAAGAAATAGAGAGGGAGAAGATTAACTTACTTAAGTTGAAGAGGGAAGGGAATGGAGGTGTGGTAATAGGGGTTTTTGGAAGAAAGGTTGGGAATGGAGGTTTGGGGAAGAAGAAGAAGGAGGAGTTTTGTTGAAGAGAGAGAGAGAAAGAGTGGGATGGGGGTTGGGGCGGAATTATTGGAGAGTAGATAAGAGGGGGGTTTTGAGTGTGTTAAGAAAAAGGAAAAAGAAAAAAAAAATGGTACTTACCTGGCCGCGTCTGTATCTGCCGCGGTCGCGGTAGAACCGCGGCAGTGAGTTTCCGCGAGGCCTTTTGACCGCGGTTTCACCACGGTCGCGGTGGAACCGCGGTCGAAGCCCCTCTCTGATTCTAATGCCCACTTTTTTTTTTTTTTTTTTTTTTTTTTTAATCTAGATTACAAAGGTTACAATTACAACAATGTCATGGGTTGCCTCCCACGCAGCGCCTGATTTAACGTCGCGGCACGACTCATGTGAGCGAAATTAAGGTTCGCTCGACCTCTGGGGTTCATTCAAATGCAGCTCGGTCATCTCCTTAGGCTCATTCATGCCCACATACAATTTCAACCGCTGACCATTGACTCTAAATGTACGAGAGTCATCTTCAGTAGAAACTTCCACAGCTCCGGAAGGAAACACTTCAACCACGCGAAATGGTCCAGACCACCTTGACTTTAGCTTACCCGGGAACAACTGCAGTCTTGAGTTATAAAGCAATACCCTGTCCCAGGTTTGAAATTTCGCTCAATGATGTTCTGATCGTGAAACCTTTTCATTCTCTCTTTATATAGCCTTGTGCTCTCAAAAGCAAGATACTGGAACTCCTCTAGCTCATGTAATTCAGTGACTCTTGACGTGCCTGCAGCTTCCAAGTCTAAGTTCAGCTGTTTCAGTGCCCACCACGCTTTATGTTCAAGTTCTACAGGTAGGTGACAGGCCTTCCCAAACACCAACTTATATGGTGACATACCAATTGGTGTCTTGAAAGCTGTCCTGTAAGCCCATAGTGCATCATCTAGCTTTCTTGACCAGTCAGTTCTTGTAGCGTTTACAGTTTTTGTCAATACGCTCTTGATCTCTCTGTTGGACACCTCAACCTGTCCACTAGTCTGCGGGTGGTACGGAGTATCCACCTTGTGGCGCACATCATATTTAGCCAACAACTTCTCGAAGGCGAGGTTGCAGAAGTGAGTGCCTCCGTCGCTGATAATTGCGCGCGGTGTCCCAAAGCGGGTGAATATGTTCTTCTTTAGAAACCCGACCACCACCTTAGCATCATTGGTGGGTAATGCTGCAGCTTCCACCCACTTGGACACGTAGTCTACAGCAACAAGAA
>NW_017675701.1:43918-61565 GCF_001879085.1 Nicotiana attenuata
ATGAACACCTCCATTATATCTTCTACCATGTCAGTAAATATGGCCATCATGCACCGTTGGAATGTGGCAGGTGCATTGCATAGACCAAAGGGCATCCTCCTGAAGGCATAAATTCCGTACGGGCATGTGAAGGAGGTCTTTTCTCTATCCTCAGGGGCAATGGAGATCTGATTGTACCCTGAGTACCCATCCAAGAAGCAAAAGTGTGACCTCCCTGCCAACCTATCCAGCATTTGATCAATGAAGGGAAGTGGGAAGTGGTCTTTCCTGGTGGCTAGATTCAACTTTCTATAATCCATGCAGATTCTCCAGCCTGTGACGGTTCTTGTTGATATAAGTTCATTGTTGTCATTCTTTACCACCGTCATGCCACCCTTTTTAGGCACACATTGAACTGGGCTAACCCAGCTACTGTCAGAGATTGGGAAAATGATTCCCGCATCCAACCATTTTATCACTTCCTTCTTCACCACTTCCTTCATATTCGGGTTTAGCCGTCTCTGATGTTCCCTGGAAGGTTTGTGCCCCTCTTCCAGCAGAATCTTGTGCATGCAGTAGGCGGGGCTGATCCCCTTGATGTCTGCCATGGTCCACCCAATGGCAGTTTTGCACTCCCTTAGTACCTGTAAAAGCTGTTGAACCTGCACATCTAACAAACCAGATGAGATAATAACAGGTAATGTGGAGTCAGGCCCCAGAAATTCATACCTGAGGTGGGTTGGCAAAGGCTTCAATTCCAGCTTAGGGGGTTCCTCGATGGATGGTTTAGCTGGAGGGGTCTCTCTCTTTTCTAAGTGCAAGGGCTCAAACTCCAGATTTCTCTCCCAGAACCCTTTACCTTCCAGTGCCAACACCCATTCCGCCAAATCCTCACCATTCACTTCATCCAAATTTGTCAAGCATGCAGCAAGGGGATCCTCAACCGTCAACGCCTCGTCATCAACCTCTACAATTACATCCACTGCATCAATAAGGGAACAATTTGTGAACTCACTTGGTCGCCTCATCGATTTCTGCACATTGAATATAATTTCCTCATCATTGAGCCTCATCTTAAGCTTCCCAGTCTCGCAATCAATCAAAGCTCTCCCCGTGGCCAAGAAGGGTCGTCCTAGAATTATAGGAATTTCTTCATCCACTTTGTAATCCAAGATTACAAAATCTGCAGGGAACACGAATTTCCCCACCTGAATAAGCACATCATCAAGAATCCCAAATGGACGCTTAACAGTCCTGTCGGCCAGCTGCAATAACATAGAAGTAGGTCGAGCTCTCCCAATGCCTAACCTCTTATAAATGACCAGGGGCATGAGATTAATGCTGGCCCCTAAATCACAGAGTGCCTTAGCAAAGGCATAGTTCCCAATAGTGCATGAAATTGTAAAACTACCTGGATCAGATAGCTTTTCAGCAACAGGTCTAGATACCACTGCACTATATGTCTGAGTAAGGGTCACAGTCGACAAGTCTTGAAAGTCAAACTTCCGAGACATCAAGTCCTTCATCATTTTAGCGTATCCTGGCATCTCCTTTATCGCTTCAATCAATGGAATGTTTATCTAGATTTGTTTGAGCATCTCTAGGAACTTTTTATACTGCTCCTCCTTTTGATGCTTGGCCAACCTTTGCGGAAATGGTGCAGGAGGTCTTTTCTTCCCAATTACTTGGGATTTCTCCTTCTCAGCTACTGTCTCAACTATTGGCTCCGCTACTGTCTCAATTACTGGCTCAACTACTGTCTCAGTCTCGTGCTGCATATTCGTTTCTTCAGGAGCAGGCTGAACTGTTACCTCTGTCAATCCCGTAGAGTCATCCAGCTCAATGGGCACTGGAATTAGTGTCTCAGCCTGTATGTTTTCTCGAGCTCTCTCTTGCTCAACATCTAGATCCATACCATTTCATAGACTCACCGCCATCAGCTGCTTTGGGCCTTGATCTTTTGGATTGATTTGGGTATCTGCAGGTAATGTCCCTTGAGGACGATTGTTAAGTGACATTGAAATCTGGCCCACTTGTACCTCAATATTCTTGATAGCTGCATCATGTGCATCCACCCTTTCATTTATTTTAGCATTGGACCCAATAACCTGCTGCATCATTGCTTCAAGCCTTGCAAACCCGTCTTCCTGTCTTCCACCCTGCTGTTGCTGAGGTGGGTGGTACCCTTGCTGCTGATTGTTGTACCCTTGTGGTCTAGGATACGGTGCCATGTTGTTGGGGGGTCTCATGCCTCCCATGTTTCCGGCGTTATACTGTGGCTGCGGTGGCCTGTACTGCTGCTGAGTCTGCTGACCCCAGTTCTGATTACCTTGCCTCTGACCCCCATAGTTAGCCACATAGTTCATATCTTCAGGGTGCTGGTGATGATGATCATGCTCTGTATTCCATGGATTACCAATTGGCTGGCTAATGCAAGATGTGCACAAGCCCCCATTGGTAGTGTCTACTATATGAACCTGTTGCTTCTGCCCTGATTCCTCCACTTTTTTGGTGAGGATGCTCATTTGCGTCAAAAGAGTCGCCATGTTTTCAGCCATTGTATTAGAAGGATCAAGAGGCACTGAGTGCACCACTGGAGTGATGGGTGCATTCCTAGATGTCCAACCCGAATTCTGCGCCATCTTGTCGAGCAAATTCTGACCTTCTCTCCAAGTCTTGCTCAAGAATGCCCCACCAGCCGAGGCATCAACTATATTCTTCAAGCTGTCTGACAGTCCCATGTAAAACCGTTGTCCCAACATCTGCTCTGGAACACCATGGTGGGGGCACATAACCAACATTCCTTTAAATCTGCCCCATGTCTCGTGTAGTGTCTCCATTGGTTTCTGTTTGAAGCTCACAATCTCATCAATTTGTTGAGCGGTCTTGTTGGGAGGATGGAACTTGTTGTGAAATTGCTTGACCAACTCATCCCAAGTTGCTATAGAGTTTATGGGAAACGAGTTTAGCCAAACCTGAGCAGCTCCTGTCACCGAGAGTGGAAACAATAATAATCTGATTGCTTCCGGAGTCACGTTCGGTTGCCTTTGAGTTTTGCAAATAGATAGGAAGTTCTTTAAGTGTTGCTGAGGGTCTTCTGTTTGTGTCCCAGAAAAAAGTCCCTTGTTCTGGACCAAGTGTAGCATGTTATTTGTGATCTGGAACGATTCAGATTGTATCGCAGGCACAATAATGGCAGTGGCCAGATTGTCAGCTGTGGGTTGTGCCCAGTCATAAAGTGCACCCTCAGGCACAGGAGGTGCCAATTGCTCATTCCTGACGTTCCCGTTGGGGTCGTTTATGTCGCCCATGTCAATTTCGAGTTGGTGTGTTTGTTGTGATTGTTGAAGTCTTTTGTTTGCACGATTTAATGCCCGGAATGTCTTCTCGAGGTCTGAGAGTCCTTCAAGTAGTTCTCCAGTCCTCGTAGAATTTCTAGGCATGCACCTGTGTACCCAGATCAACAACCGTCAAAATTTTCAATGAAAAAGTTGGTAGAGAGAAAACTGACTACAATAAGAATCTTTGTATTTCTGTCAATGGCAATTGATAATTCCGTTAACTCCCCGGCAACGGCGCCAAAATTTGATCACGCCCAACTATGCCTTATAAAAAGGACTCTGCGGACGTTGCAAATATAACCTGAGTATTACGCCCAGGGTCGAATCCACAGAGAGTTAACCTATCAACCGCTATCTTCAGACCCACTAAGTCTTCAGAACCAGCTTCTCAAATATTCAAATTCTCATTTGAGTGTTCTTTAAAAACTAGCTTGCAAGTAACTAAATGGCTGTAACTAAATTAATAAGGTTGTAAACAATTATGAGAAAAAGCTAAGGCAATGATTTCCCCTATTGATGGAATCCCTTCTGTTTATGCTCATACAAATTTACCCATACATCTCTATCAATCATGAACGCTAATCTTACCGCAATTCTCTCCCGAGTAATCACAGTAATCTACTATTGCACTCTCCCGAGATACACTAGCTTACTTTATTTAGCACAATTCACTTAGATTACACCCAAGGCTTCGTTATCCCTAATCCTGCCTTTAAACCCGCAATTATAGATTCCTCTAATAATCTAGGAGTGGTGTTGTTCAACAATACCCTAAATATGCACTCTTTTCCAAGTTATGCACACTAAATAGGCACAGCTAATTGAGGATCCTGTCAATTAACTACAACGAACACGAAGTTGAACAGATAAAGATTAAACTAGCAATTTGTATTCACATAAACAAGAAGTTCATCACCCAATAGGGTCCATCAAAGCCTTAGACAAGGAATTTAGCTACTCATGGCTATGGGTAAATAAACTAAGATTGAATTCATCATAAAATCAAAAGAAAAGAAGAAAGATGTTTAGAGTATTTTCTCACAATCGTTTTCCTTGCTAAGAAACCTAAAAAATCAATACATGCCTCTCTTGGGCGAAGTCTAATGTTTTAAATAGGGTTTAGGTCTAAAAATTCCGTAATTGACACTTTGGTCCCTGAAGTTTACTGCGCCTGCCGCGGTTCTGCCGCGGTCGCGGTAGAACCGCGGCCAAACACCCTCGCGGATTCTCAATCTTCTGCAGCTGCTTCCCACCGCGGTTCTGCCGCGGTCGCGGTGGAACCGCGGTGGATCCAATTCTCTGAATCTTCGGCCTGTTTTGCACGGGTCACTTGGGAAATTTCACAGTTGGCCTCTTTTTCATCACTTTTGACTCCAAAACTGCTCCTTAGCCTTCCTTATACATATATCACCTATAAATCATGAAAAGCACTAATAAGAGCATTTTGTCATCACTTTTAACATTAAAACTACACAAGAAGGTGATTATTTAAGGTGTGATTATAGTCAAATTCACCTATTATCAATATGCCAAAGTGCAGTAGTGACAAAGTAATACTTTTTGGAGGTGATTCAAAGATGGACAATTATATGTTTTACTTTTGAGATGGAGAAACCAAAGTTATAGAAGGAAACATACACCAAAAATGTCCTCTATAAAGAAGTATTAGATATGATACTACCACGCTGAATATTTTTACAATATAAGTAAGATATTGTTTAACTTAACTAAATTGATCATCTTTGTAGGTTAAGAATATATCATTTTGAAGTATTGTATTAATGTAATAATATTAATTTTTAGCATTTAAATGATGTATTTTTATCACGTTAGTTACTTTGCAATGATCATATCATCTTGTAAGTAAATTGTTACTAAATTTAGTTAGTTGTTCTTTCACATAAAAGTTCTGACTAAAGATTTATGTGCAACGCACGTACATAGTAACTAGTTATTATAAAAGCACGAATAATTTATGCTAAATGTTGAACGACTAAAATATCCCTAAAATATTGATCACCTTTTATGCCCTTAAATATTTGTATAATTTAAGGATCTAATTGTAAATTACCAAATAAAGGAATTCTTTTTCGATTTAAACTACACATACGTTTGCCCTACAAAGTTGATCCTACTTGGATTAGAAAGGCACATCCATGATTTCCTCTTCTTTATATTTTACGTAAGATGTATATGCATATAATCAAATTGTGTACATGGATTTTTAACCTCTTTTTGTATTTTGTGATTTGTTTTATTTTTGTTAATCTTTAATGTGTTTGGGAAAGTTCCTAATTTTATTATTATTGACCTGATTTATCTATATCTATCTATATTATTTTAAAAGCATTAATGTTCCATGATAAATGTTCATATTTTAAAAGAATTAATGTTCCCTGATAAATATTAATTTACAAAAATATCCTCATAACAATAACCGACATTTATACCCCTTAGAAATTTAATCATAATTTCATTTATTTGGTATATAAAATTATAAGTAATATTTAACATACATGTGATACCCACAAGGATTTAAATTCGTCTATAAATTTAGTTATTACTATTTGGACTCATATAAGACGTGTTCAGTATTATAGTTTGTGATGACCCAAGGGGTCATCTTGTGTTTTAGAATTTGAATCCGGGTTCCGAGACCTTGAAAACCTCATTTTCTTCCCCCTCGATTTGCATGCGCAGTCCGGGTGCGTTTCCGGAAAGCTTTAATGTGAAATTTAAGAAACATGTGGAAATTTGCCTTTAAAATTGATTAAAGTTGACTTTGGTCAACGTTTTAGGTAAACGGATCGGGACCCGTGTTCCGACGATCTCGGAGGGTCCGTAATAAAATATGGGACCTGGGCGTATGCCCGGAATTGAATTCCGAGGTCCCTAGCCCGAGAAATAAATTTTTGAAGAAAATTGTTTGCCGAAAAATATAAGGAGTTTTAGAAATTGAATAATGTTTGAACATGATGGTATCGGGCCCGTATTTTGGTTCCGGAGCCCGGTACAGGTTTAATATGGTATTTAAGTTATGTCTGTAAAATNGGTACAGGTTATAGTGATTTAGTATGTACTGTAAAATTTGGTAAGAAACGGAGTTGATATGACATGAATCAGACCCTTGGTTAAGAAAATAGAAATTTTGAACTATCCTATGAATCTCATGAGTTTTGGCGAATTCGTTGTTTAAGATGTTATTTTGGCGATTTGATCGCACAAGCAAGTCCGTATGATGTTTTTAGGCTTGTGTGCATGTTTGGTTTGGAGCCCCGAGGGCTCAGGTGAGTTTTGGATAGGCCACAGAGTGAGTTTGGACTTAGAAAAAATTTCTGTTGCATCTGGTATTTTGTTGCAGGCTCTGATCTCGCAATTGCGAGGTCAGGCTTCACAATTGCGAGCCTCACAGGCTTGGCAATTGCGAGGGCTTTATCGCAATTGCGAAGAAGCCCTGGCCAGCACAGTTCGCATTTGCGAACATTTCCTTCGCATTTGCGAAGTCAACAATTGCGACAGAAGCAGACATTGCAGCAGGTTTGCATTTGCGAAGCCTGTCTCGCAACTGCGAGCTTCGCAATTGCGAAGCTCTTGTCGCAAATGCGACATCTGCAACTGATCAAAACATCATTTGGACGTGATTTTCACTTCACTTCTCAAATTTTCAAACCCTAAGCTCCCACAGGCAATTTTCTTAAGGAGAGTTCTTCCCCAAATCATAGGTAAACGATTTCTAACTCATTTTATTCAATCTGTTTCATCTTTTACATGATTTCATTTCAAAATCTAGGGTTTTTCATGGGAAATTGGGCGTTTTTGGGTAGAATTTAGGAATTTCGAAATTTGGGGATTCGGACCTCAAATTGAGGTCGGATTTCAAAACCAATTGTATATTTGGGCTCGTGGGTGAATGGGTAGTCGGGTTTTGGTTCGAACTTCGAGTTTTGACCAAGCAGGCCCGGGGTCGGTTTTTGACTTTTTGGGGAAAACATTGGGAAATCTATACTCATGCATTAGAATTGGTTTATTTAGCGTTAATTGGTGTTAATTAGTTAATTATGCATAGATTCGGGCGGTTTGAAAGTGGAAATCAAAGGAAAAGGGGTAGTTGAGGCTTGATTTTTGGTCGTGGAATCGAGTTAAGTGTTTGGTCTAACCTTAGCTTGAGGGAATAGGTGTGTTGTCTTATTTGCTACGTGTTAGTGTTGAATACGATGTATAGGTGTGGTGACGAGTATCTATACGTTGATATTGAGCATGCAAGTGAGTCTTAAACTGTGACTGTTGTGATTCTTATTATGTACTAATCATGTCTAAACTGATAATTCTCCATGTTGAACTAGTCTTATGATATTCTTCTTGGCATTGGATAATTGTTGAGTATTGACTCGAGTTGAGATTTACATTGTGAAATTAACTGTTGAAACGAGATTGGTTATAGCTGATTCCCTTGCCGGGATGTTATTATTTCTATTGTTTGGGTGAGGAAGAGTGTAAAGCACGAAGGGTGATGCCGTGCACGATATTGTGAGAGAGTGTTAATGCACGAAGGGTGATGCCGTGCCTATTTCTGTGAGTGTTAATGCACGAAGGGTGATGCCGTGCCATGATTATGAGAGTTAATGCACGAAGGGTGATGCCGTGCCGTTTCTGTTGTTTCTTATAGTGAGGACGAGAGTAAAAGCACGCAGGGTGATGCCGTGCACGTGTTACTATTTCATTGTTCCTAATGATTCGAATATGGTGTTTATTTTGCTTCCCTGTTGAATTACTGTCAGAATTTGATATTCCCCGCAGCATGTTTCCCCTTCCCATCTTTATCTGATACTTTTCTATTATTATTGTTCTGCTCGTATATGATTTAATTGCACAGGTTTATATGGTTGTCGTGTCCTAGCCTCGTTACTACTTCGCCGAGGTTAGGCTCGACACTTACCAGTACATGGGGTCGGTTGTACTGATACTGCACTCTGCACTTTTTATGCAGATTTCGGTGCCGGACCTTGTGAGTAGATTTGAGGTTGTTGTCTTCAGTCCAGGGAGACCCAAGGTAGATCTGCCAGCATCCGCAGAGCCTGGAGTCTTCCCTTTCCGCCATTTTTGTCTTTCTTGTCTCTTTCTATTTTGAGAACAAATGTACTTCTTTCAAACTTATATTTGTAGAAAATCTTAGACGTTCGTGGATTGTGACACCAGATCACTGGGGTAGTTATGTACTAGAGTTGTTGAACTGTTATATCAATTCCTCATTTCATATTTGTTTGGTTTTAGCTATTAGTTGTTTCTGTTTGATTAACAACAAATGTGGTAAAACTGTAACTGTCGGCTTGCCTAGCTTTCACGAGTAGGCGCCATCACGATTCCTGAACGTGACAAGTTGGTATCAGAGCTCTAGGTTGCTTAGGTCTCACAATTCACGGACAAGCTTAGTAGAGTCTGAGGGATCGGTACGGAGACGTCTGTGCTTATCCCTAGAGGCTACAAAGTTTAGGAATACTTCACATCTATTCTTCTCTGTCGTGCAATTTCACTTCTCAATGCTAATTGAACTTCTACTCTGTCCTTTCGCAGATGGCGAGAACCGTACCGCTTCATCCGCTGATCAGCAGCCCGAGCCCCAGTGGCAGCTCCCACGAGCGGCAGAGGACGAGGCCGAGGCCGTGCTAGAGGCCGAGGCAGGGGTAGGGCTCAGACTAGAGCTCGAGCAGCAGCACCATCAGCGGAGCCTCCGGTAGAGTTTGAGGATGAGGTTCCGGCTCAGACCGTTCTAGCAGGGCCAGCTCAGGTTCCAGAGGGGTTCATCGCTACCCCGGTACTTCAGGATGCTCTGGTCCGTCTAGTGGGCCTTATGGAGAGTGTCACCTATGCAAGCATACTTCCTGTAGCACCAGCCGTCTCTCAGGCTGGGGGAGGAGCACAAACTCCTGCTACTCGCACTCCGGAGCAGATGGCTCCTCAGTTCCAGACTCCAGCAGCTCAGCCAGTGGGAGTAGCTCAGCCAGTTGTTGCAGCTCAGGCCGTTGGTGGCTCATCTATGTCTTCTGAGGCTTTGTTGAGGTTGGATAAGTTCACCAAGCTTTTCCCGGTTCATTTCACTGGGGCAGCATCTGAGGACCCCCAGGATTATCTTGACCGCTGCCATGAGGTGTTGCGGAACATGGGGATAGTCGAGACCAATGGGGTCGACTTTGCGGTATTCCAGATGATAGGGTCCGCCAAGAGATGGTGGAATGATTTTGTGTTGACTAGACCAGTTGGTTCGCCTGCCTTGACTTGGGACCAGTTCTCTCAGCTATTTCTCGAGAAGTTTCTTCCTGTCACCCTGAGAGAGGACTATCGCAAGCGGTTTGAGCATCTTCAGCAGGGTTCTATGACTGTCACCCAGTACGAGACTAGATTTGTGGATTTGGCTCGTCATGCTCTTCTTATAATCCCCATCGAGAGAGAGAGAGAGTGAGGAGGTTCATTGAGGGACTAGCTCAGCCTATTAGATTGCAGATGGCTAAGGAGACGGGTAGCGAGATCTCTTTTCAGGATGTGGCCAATGTGGCCCGGCGAGTTGAGGTAGTTCTATCTCAGGGGAGTGGTCAGGGGTCTGACAAGAGGCCTCGTCATTCTGGTAGGTTCAGTGGTGCCTCGTTTGGAGGCAGGGATTCTTTTGGTAGGGGCCATCCTCCCAGGCCGTTTCTTTCAGCACTTCAGGCTTCTCACGGTGCTTCAAGTGGTCGTGGTTCTCATATGCAGTATTCTGATCAGCTACCCTACAGTGCACCGCCAGCTCCTATCAGTGCACCTCCACTCCATAGTTTTCAGGGTGGTTACTCAGGCCGTCAGGGTCAGCATTCCCAGCAGCCGAAGGCTTGTTATACTTGTGGCGATCCGAGGCACATTGCTAGATTTTGCCCTCGAGCGTCGAGCAGTTCTCAGCATCAGGGTTCTCGTGCCATGGTTCAGGCACCGGGTGTTCCACCGCCCGCTCAGCCAGCTAGGGGTAGGGGTTAGGCAGCTAGAGGTGGAGGTAGAGGTGCTAGAGGTGGAGGTCAGGCCGCTAGAGGTGGAGGCCAGCCAGCGGGAGGCCGTCCAGGGATGTAGTTTAGAGTGGTGGGGGCCAGCCCCGATGTTATGCTTTCCCAGCCAAGCCTGAGGCTGAGGCATCCGATGCCGTTATCACAGGTATGGTTTCATTTTGCAGTAGAGATGCTTCAGTTCTATTCGATCTAGGGTCAACATACTCATATGTGTCATCTTATTTTGCTACGTATTTAGTTGTGCCTCGTGATTCTTTGAGTGCTCCTGTATATGTGTCCACACCGGTGGGTGATTCTATTATTGTAGATCGTGTCTATCGCTCGTGTGTAGTTATTATTGGGGGTCATGAGACCCGTGTAGACCTCCTACTTTTGGATATGGTCGATTTTGATATCATCTTGGGGATGGATTGGCCGTCACCTTATCATGCCATATTGGACTGTCACACCAAGACCGTGGCCTTAGCCTTGCCGGGGATGCCTCGATTGGAGTGGAGAGGGACTCCTGGTCATTCTATCAGTAGGGCTGTTTCTTATATGAAGGCTCGACGTATGGTCGAGAAGGGGTGTTTGGCTTATTTGGCTTATGTTCGCGATTCCAGTGCAGAGGTTCCTTCCATGTATTCCGTACCAGTCGTTCGTGAGTTTCCAGAGGTATTTCCTGTAGACCTGCCGGGGATGCCACCCGACAGGGATATTGACTTTTGCATTGATTTGGCTCCGGGCACTCAGCCCATTTCTATTCCACTGTATCGCATGGCCCCGCCAGAGTTGAAAGAATTGAAGGAGCAGTTGCAAGATTTGCTTGATAAGGGCTTTATTAGACCTAGTGTCTCGCCCTGGGGTGCGCCTGTGTTGTTTGTCAAGAAGAAGGATGGGTCGATGAGGATGTGCATAGACTATCGGCAAGTGAACAAAGTCACCATCAAGAACAAGTATCCATTGCCGAGGATTGATGATTTGTTTGATCAGCTTTAGGGTGCCAAGGTATTTTCGAAGATTGATTTGAGATTTGGCTACCATCAGTTGAAGATTAGGGCATCTGATGTCCCTAAGACAGCTTTTCGCACTCGGTACGGGTATTATGAGTTTTTAGAGATGTCATTTGGGTTGACAAATGCCCCGGCAGCATTCATGGATTTGATGAACCGGGTGTTCAGGCCTTATTTGGATTCCTTCGTGATTGTCTTCATTGATGATATTTTGATCTACTCCCGCAGCCGAGAGGAGCACGAGCAACATCTTCGAGTCGTTCTTCAGACTCTGAGAGACAGTCAGTTATATGCTAAGTTTTCAAAATGTGAGTTTTCGTTGAGTTCAGTTACTTTCTTGGGTCATGTTATATCAGCAGAGGGTATTCAGGTGGATCCTAAGAAGATTGAGGTAGTCAGGGATTGGCCTAGACCCACATCAGCTATAGAGATTCGGAGTTTCTTGGGTTTGGCGGGTTATTACCGTCGGTTTATGGAGGGGTTTTCATCTATTGCAGCCCCGATGACCAGGTTGAACCAGAAGGGTGCCCAGTTCAGGTGGTCGGACGAGTGTGAGGCGAGCTTTCAGAAGCTCAAGACAGCTTTGACTACGTCGCCGGTGTTGTGATGACCCAAAGGGTCATCACCTGTTTTCTCACTCATTCCGTGCTGAGAACTTGAAATTCTCATTTGTAGTCGCCTCAATTTGCTTGCGCAGTCCGGGCGCGTAGCCAGAAAGCTTAAATATGAAATTCTGTGATAAATGCTAAAATTTGATATTAAAATGAGTAAATTTGACTTACCATATTTTGGGCAAACGGACCCGGACCCGTGATTCGACGGTCCCGGAGGGTCCGTAGGAAAATATGGGACCTGGGCGTATGCCCAGAATCGAATTCTGAGGTCCCAAGCCCGAGAAATGAATTTTTGAGTAAAATTGTTTTTCTGAAATTACTAAGGAAAAATTAATATGAAAATTGGTTAGAACATGTTGGTATCGGGCCCGTATTTTGGTTCCGGCACCCGGTACAGGTCTTATATATGATTTAAGCACTTTCTGTAAAGTTTGGTTGAAAACGGACGTCGCTTGACGTGTTTCGGACTTAAAATGGAAAATTTGATGTTTTATGAAATTTGGAAGAAATTATGGATTTTGAAGCTTAATTCAACGTATATGATGTTATTTTGGCGATTTGATCGCACGGGTAAGTTCGTAGGATGTTGTTGAGTTAGTGTATGTGATTGGTTAGTAGCCCCGAGGGCTCGGGAGTGTTTCGGAGGTGTTTCAGAGTGGTTTTAGACTTATAGAAATTGCAGGTTTCTGCTGTTCAGTGCCCAGGGGTTTTGTTCTTCGCGTTCGCGTGGGCACACTCGCGAACGCGTAAGAAAAATCTCCCAGGTGCCCAAGCTTCCTCTTCGCGAACGCGAAGCTGGAGCCACGAACGCGAAGCTTCAGGGGGGTACCCTTCGTGAACGCGACCCAGCAAACGCGAACGCATAGGGTTCAGGGGACGGTGTCACTAGCTTCTTCATCGCGAACGCGGCATTTAGGACGTGAACGCGAGGCTCCAAGAGAACTACTCTCCGCGAACGCGAGCCGCTATACGCGAATGCGAAGGCCAATCAGCCCGACATCGCGAACGCGTAAGGTTAATTTGCCCAGTTGTTTTTTAAAAACCCAAAACAGAACCATTACGGGAGTTATCAAATTTTTCATAAACCCTTTCTTCTCCAAAGCTTCTAGACGACTTTTGAAGCATTTCTTCACCAAAGTTTCTTGGGTAAGCATTGTTGAACTCGTTTTCTCCATTTTTCATCAATATCTATTAAATTCCTAAGCCTAAAACATGTAATTTAGGGTAGAAATTGGGGGAAATGGGTAGAGTTAGGGCTTTTTGAATTTTCTTGATTTAGACATCGTTTTGGGGTCGAATTTGAAAACAAATTATATATTCGGGCTCGTGGGTGAATGGGGGATATGAACTTGGTCCGAACCTCATGTTTTGACCAAGCGGGCCCGGGGTCAATTTTTGGGATTTTGGGAAGAAAGCTTGGAAATCTATAATTAGGCATTGGGTTTGATTTGTTTAGCATATATTGATATTATGAAGTCATTATTGTATAGATTTGATTGAGTTGGAGCCGAATTCGAGAGGGAAAGCGGTTGTTGTGGATTGATTTGGCCGTGGAAGTTGTGATAAGTGTTTGGTTTAACCCTAGCTTGAGGGACTAGGAGTTGAGTCTTATTTGCTAATTGCTTCTTGTTGAGTACGGCGTATAGGCATGGTGACGAGTATCTATACGTTGGTGTCTAGCATGACCGTGGGTCTTTAAATTGTGAATATCTTGATTTCGTTGTATTACCCTTGCCTTAGTGATGATTCCTATTTGTTGTGAAAAGCTTGTGAAAGGAAATTGTGACCTATGAACTACGAGGAGCATTGGCTCAAGTTATATTAAAATTGAGAATATCTATGAAATGGTTGAACCCTTTGGAGCATTGGCTCAAGTGGTAAAGTGAGATATGAAGTAAAAGTGAAAGGAAGAGAAAGAGTATTTAAATTGTTCCCTTGCCGGGATGTTGTTGTTTATTGATTATTTTCCCTTGCCGGGATGTTGTTGTTTATTGATTATTTTCCCTTGCCGGGACGTTGTGATTGTTGATGTTGTACCCTTGCCGGGATTTAATTGTTTAATTGTGTTCCCTTGCCGGGATTTCTTTTATTATTCTTTTCATTCCTTTGCCCCCTTGTTTGTGATTGTTGTTTGGGTGAGGAAGAGTGTTAAAGCACGAAGGGTGATGCCGTGCATTGTTTGTTTATTGTGAGGAAAGAGTGTAAAGCACGAAGGGTGATGCCATGTATTGTTTGCTTATGGTGAGGAAAGAGAGAGTAAAGCACGAAGGGTGATGCCGTGCTGCACGATGTACCATGTGCCTATTCTATTGATTATATGTGAGGAAAGAGAGTAAAAGCACGAAGGGTGATTCCGTGCACATTTCATTATATCATTGCTTGGTGAGGATGAGAGTAAAAGCACGAAGGGTCATGCCGTGCACTTGTTGCTTTCTGTCTCTTTATTAATGTCTGATTTGTGTTAATTCCTTCGTTGCTGGACGACTTTTACTTGAAATTGTTATTTCCCCTTAGCATGCTCCCCCTTTCCCATATTGATTTCTTGTCTCTGTATTTCGATTCCGCTGTATATGTATATATAACTGCACAGGTCTATGTGGTAGTCCGGTCTTGCCTCGTCACTACTTCGCCGGGGTTAGGCTAGGCACTTACCAGCACATGGGGTCGGTTGTGCCGATACTACACTCTGTGGTATTTTGCACAGATCCAGGTTTCGGACAGCAGCAGCAGTAGTGTTGGAGTAGGCCTTCAGTCCAGCGAGACATCGAGGTAGCCCTGCAGGCGTCCGCAGACCCGACGTCTCCTCTATCCTTTATTTTAGTCTGTTATCTCATTGTATTCGAGACAAACAGTTTATGTTCTCTTTCAGACGATTGTATTTAGTATTCTTAGTAGTTCGTGAGTATTGTGACACCAGTCTTGGGTAGAGGCTTATGTTGAAATTTCCGCATTTCTGTTCAGTTTTCTATAATTTAAGACTTCCGCTTATTATTTAATTTCGTTGCTTTTATATTATTGCTGATAATTGCTAAAAGAGGTAAATTGGTTAATGGTAAATGTAATTAAGGGTTGGCTTGCCTAGCTCTCATTAGTAGGCGCCATCACGACTCCCGAGGGTGGGAAATCCGGATCGTGACAGGTGTTGATTTTGCCCATAGGTTCAGGGCCATATACAGTATATTGTGACGCATCTCGTATTGGACTTGGTGCGGTGTTGATGCAGAATGGCAAGGTTATTGCATATTCTGCGCGGCAGTTGAAGATCCACGAGAAGAATTATCCAGTTCATGATTTGGAGCTAGCAGCCATTATTCACGCGCTGAAGATTTGGAGGCATTATTTATATGGCGTGTCATGTGAGGTGTTCACGGATCACAAGAGTCTGCAGTATTTGTTCAAGCAGAAGGAGCTAAATTTGAGGCAGGGGAGGTGGTTGGAGCTATTGAAAGACTATGATATCACCATCTTGTACCATCCGGAGAAGGCCAATGTAGTGGCCGATGCTTTGAGTAGGAAGTCGGCTAGTATGGGTAGCCTTGCATATATTCCAGTCAGTGAGAGACCGCTTGCTTTGGATGTTCAGGCGTTGGCCAATCAGTTCGTGAGGTTGGATGTCTCTGAGCCCAGCCGTGTTCTAGCTTGTACAGTCGCCCGGTCTTTATTATTTGAGCGTATCAGGGATCGGCAGTATGATGATCCTCATTTGCTTGTCCTTAGGGACACAGTGCGGCACGGTGGTGCCAAGCAGGTTACAGTTGGAGATGACGGAGTTCTGCGGATGCAGGGTCGAGTATGTGTGCCTAATGTGGACGGTCTTCGTGAGTTGATTCTAGAGGAGGCCTATAGTTCTCGGTATTCTATTCATCCGGGCACTGCCAAGATGTATCAGGATTTGCGGCAGCATTACTGGTAGAGAAGGATGAAGAAGGATATTGTTGCGTATGTAGCTTGGTGTTTGAATTATCAGCAGGTAAAGTACGAGCATCAAAGACCTGGTGGTTTATTCCAGAAGATTGAGATTCCTGAGTGGAAGTGGGAGCGTATCACTATGGACTTCGTTGTTGGACTCCCACGGACTCAGAGAAAGTTCGATGCGGTATGGGTTATTGTTGATAGGCTGACTAAGTCTGCGCATTTCATTCCTATGGCAGTTTCCTATTCTTCAGAGCGGTTAGCTGAGATCTATATTCGGGAGATCGTTCCTCTCCATGGTGTGCCCGTGTCTATCATTTTTGATCGGGGCACGCAGTTTACCTCGCATTTCTGGAGGGCAGTTCAGCGTGAGTTGGGTACGCTGGTCGAGTTGAGCACAGCATTTCATGCTCAAACGGACGGACAGTCCGAGCGTACTATTCAGATTTTGGATGATATGCTCCGAGAATGTGTCATTGACTTTGGAGGTTCTAGGGATCAGTTCTTGCCATTAGCAGAGTTCGCCTACAACAACAGTTATAAGTCGAGCATCCAGATGGCTCCCTATGAGGCATTATATGGTAGGCGGTGGCGGTCGCCGGTTGGGTGGTTTGAGCCGGGAGAGGCTCGGTTGTTGGGTAGAGATTTAGTTCCGGATGCCATGGAGAAGGTTAAGATCATTCAGGATAGGCTTCGTACAGCTCAGTCCAGGTAGAAGAGTTATGCCTACCGTAAGGTTCGTGATGTGTCATTCATGGTTGGAGAGTGAGTGTCAGCTCAGTCCGGGATGTTGTTGTTTATTGATTATTTTCCCTTGCCGGGATGTTGTTGTTTATTGTTTATTTTCCCTTTCCTGGATGTTGTGATTGTTGATGTTGTACCCTTGCCGGGATTTAATTGTTTAATTGTGTTCCCTTGCGGGATTTCTTTTATTATTCTGTTCATTCCTTTGCCCCCTTGTTTGTGATTGTTGTTTGGGTGAGGAAGAGTGTTAAAGCACGAAGGGTGATGCCGTGCATTGTTTGTTTATTGTGAGGAAAGAGTGTAAAGCACGAAGGGTGATGCCGTGTATTGTTTGCTTATGGTGAGGAAAGAGAGAGTAAAGCACGAAGGGTGATGCCGTGCTG
Source organism: Nicotiana attenuata (assembly GCF_001879085.1). NCBI lineage: Eukaryota > Viridiplantae > Streptophyta > Magnoliopsida > Solanales > Solanaceae > Nicotiana > Nicotiana attenuata. The sequence continues at coordinate 60,912 of NW_017675701.1, forward strand.
CACGATGTACCATTCCGTGCTGATTCTATTGATTATATGTGAGGAAAGAGAGTAAAAGCACGAAGGGTGATGCCGTGCACATTTTATTATGTCATTGCTTGGTGAGGATGAGAGTAAAAGCATGAAGGGTGATGCCGTGTACTTGTTGCTTTCTGTCTCTTTATTAATGTCTGATTTGTGTTAATTCCTTCGTTGCTGGACGACTTTTACTTGAAATTGTTATTTCCCCTTAGCATGCTCCCCCCTTCCCATATTGATTTCTTGTCTCTGTTTTTTGATTCCGCTGTATATGTATATATAACTGCACAGGTCTATGTGGTAGTCCGGTCTAGCCTCGTCACTACTTCGCCGGGGTTAGGCTAGGCACTTACAGCACATGGGGTCGGTTGTGCTGATACTACACTCTGTGCTATTTTGCACAGATCCAGGTTTCGGACAGCAGCAGCAGTAGTGTGGGAGTAGGCCTTCAGTCCAGCGAGACTTCGAGGTAGCCCTGCAGGCGTCCGCAGGCCCGACGTCTCCTCTATCCTTTATTTTAGTCTGTTATCTCATTGTATTCGAGACAAACAGTTTATGTTCTCTTTCAGACGATTGTATTTAGTATTCTTAGTAGTTCGTGAGTATTATGACACCAGTCTTGGGTAGAGGCTTATG
>NW_017675702.1:0-61551 GCF_001879085.1 Nicotiana attenuata
TGGATTATGTCTCAAAAGTGGGGTGGAAGCCATGGCTTTACCCAACAATGAAGCCCGAAGTGTAGTAGCATTCTTGAAAAAGAGTATCTTCACAAGGTTTGGTACCCCTCGTGCTATCATTAGTGATGGGGGGTCTCACTTTTGCAATAAGGCTTTTGATTCATTGCTTGCTAAGTATGGTGTAAATCACAAAGTGACCACTCCCTATCATCCTTAAGCCAGTGGTCAAGTGGAAGTGTCCAACCGAGAAATAAAGAGTATCTTGTCCAAGACGGTAAATGCTAATAGGACCGATTGGTCGAAGAAATTGGATGATGCTCTTTGGGCTTATCGGACGGCTTACAAGACCCCAATTGGTATGTCTCCGTATCGGTTGATGTTTGGTAAAGCTTGTCATCTTTCGGTGGAATTGGAACACAAGGCTATGTGGGCTTTGAGAAAGTTAAACTTGGAATGGGATGTTGCCGCAAATCTCCGGGTTGAGCAATTAAATGAGCTTGATGAGTTTAGATTTCATGCCTACTCCAGCTCGTCCTTGTATAAGGACAAGATGAAGTACCTTCACGGCAAATATGCTCGGGGAAAGGAATTCAAGGTTGGTGATATGGTTCTTCTTTTCAACTCCCCGTTGAGGTTATTTCCCGGGAAGCTCAAGTCTAAGTGGAGTGGCCCTTTTGAAGCGGTATGTGTGACTCCTTTTGGTGCTCTTGATCTAAAGAACAAGAATGGTGAAATATTCCGGGTTAATGGACATCGTGTCAAGCACTATTTGGGAAAGATTGATGATAGCCACGTGGTGGCACTTATTCATTTGAAGTGACATAATGGTAACATGCGTCGTGCCGCGACGTTTAATCAGGCGCTTCTTGGGAGGCAACCCATGTCTTTCTCTTTCTCTTTGATTTTCTTTGTAAATTAGGATTTTTGAGCTAATTGTTTGTGAGATGTTGTAGGGATTGTATTGAAGCAGTGCAAAACAAAGTATAAAAAATGCATAGTTGCTGAAGTTGCCAGTGCTGCCGCGGTGGGATTTGTGAGGTCCGCACCGGCATAAGCTGAAGATGCAGAGTCTCTGAAGTTTGCAAACGCGGCCGCAGACATATTTCTGCGGCCCGCGTTGGTCTTGCGCGACCGCGTCCAAATTTGTGCGGTCCGCATGGGCTACTTCCTGCAAGGGTTTCAAAATTAAACCCAGTGCGGTCCGCGGTCATTTTTATGCGGTCACGCTGGTGGCTGAGTATGGGGCCCCACAGTTCTCTATAAATAGGAACCTTAGGCCTCATTTTACACTTTTTACACTCTGAACTAGTGAACCCTAATTTTTCACTGTTCATCTGAGATTTCCTTGTGTCTTGCTTCAAGTGCTTTGATTCTTCTTATTCCTGGTAACAATTCTTGCAATTTTCCTTAATTAGTGTTTATTTTTTATCTTTTTCCTATCTCCCAGTAGTGTAACTTCTTGTTCTTTCGTTTTTTTTTTCTTGAATTCAATTATTAGGTTAGTTTACATGTTGTTTTTGGATGCTGGGTATGAATTCCATGTTGGGTAATTGAGTAGGGACAACTAGGATTCACGAACTTGAACGAAAATGGACTAATTTGTAAAACCCTAACTCAGTGCCTATTTTTGCCTCAGCGCAGGCCGCGGTCATTTTGTCGCGGTCCGTGTTGGCCCAGTACTTGTGAAGTTTTCTCCGGCGCGGCCGTGTTCCTAATTGTGAGGTCCGCGCTGGCGCGGCCCCCATTTTACGCGGGCCGCGTTGGGAGATTCAGAGAGGTCTCAATCCTAAGGGTAGTTTTATGCGGCCCGCGATTGTTTCCACGCGGCCCGCGGTGCCTCCCATGGGGCCGCACCCAAAATTGTGCGGTCCGCGCTGCACTGTGTTATGCAGCTTTTCAACCTGATATTGTGCAATTATTTTCATCAACTTATACACTGCCAGTGCTTCAACTAACAAAGTTAGACATGCTTGTTTCCAGGAAATGGTTAAACTAAGAGGTCGAGGTGGAAAACAACCCGGACGAGGTGAACCCTCCCGGGGAGGAAAAGGGAAACAAGCTAAACTCACTCCCCGACCAAAACTGAAAACAAGAAAACAAGTGGTAGTGAGTGATGACGACCAGTCGGGGAGTGAGTATCTTCCTTCTCAGGAGCTCTCAGCTGACTTGGGGCAAGCCCCCTCAGTCCCAGCCCCACCTACAGCCCAAGCTCCACAAAGTGTTCAGTCTGAGTCATCTGATGGCCCAGCAGCGGGTAGCGGCGAATACTCCACCTCCCCCATAGCTTCAATATCTGGGGAGAGTGCAGCAGGGGGGACTCATAGTGATGAGGAGGTTCCGGATAGTGGGGTGCCTCAGGTTGGTGGAATCGAACGAACAAGAAAAGCGGAGGTTTGGCAAGACCGGTTTGTTAGCCAGGTGGCTTTCCACAAATTCAGGGAACTGTGGCCTAAACGGAAGCTGATCACAAAAAGAAGTATAATCACCCGAGATCTATTGCCTTTTCTCCCCAATGTTCACAGGCAGTTTCATACCAGAGTAGGATGGGAGCATTTTTGTGATGACTTGATAGATGCTAACGAGCACATGGTAAAGGAGTTTTACTACAATGTAGCCCACACCAAAAAGGGCTCAATTGCGACCAAAGTGCGGGACAAAAACATAGTATTTTCTGGGAGAGCTTTCAATGAGTATTTGGGTTTTGATGATGAAGACGAAACTCAATACAATGAGAAGTTGGCAATGAAGGAGGAGGTTCGCCCATGGTTGGCTGAGCATTTGGCTCATCCGGGTACTATTCCGGATTGGATACAGGCAAGGGTAAAAATCTTTAGGAAGAATTTGAATTTCGAAGCTAGAGGGTGGCTTACATTTGTGTGCAATAGGCTTGACCTCACTTCCCATGACCAGAATATCCCTCTTCCTCGTGATGTGCTGATTGCCTCTATCATGGCGGGTTTCCCTATTAATGTGGGGAATGTGATGAACAGGGCGATCGCCTCGGTGGGAGTTGAGAGTATTGGGAACTATCCATTTCCCAACACTCTCAGCATTTATTTCCGGGATGCGAAGGTGAAGAAGAAGCCTTATGATGTGAAAGTTCGCCCCGTGTCCCCATTCTCATGGTTCAGTGTTCAGGGGCCAGACAACCCAAAGGACAAGAAGCACAAGGCATCCACCTCTACCCCAATTGGCCAGTCTGAGGAGCCAGTTGCGGTAGAGTCTGCTGTGGAGCCTTCCACTGAGCTCCCCTCCATTCCAGCTGCCACCATTATTGCTGATGTGCCCTCCTCTTCTGCGGGTCCTAGTTCTTCAGCTGGCCCGTCAGTCCCTGCTTCCCGGACCAACCCTCTCACAGCCCATGAGTTAGCAAAGACTTTGGCCAGTTTGAACAACTGGATGTCAGCTGCAACATCCAAGTTGTCAACATTGGCTACTTCAGTTGAGGCCCAGTCAGCACCAACCACTGCTCAGATTCCTCAGTCTATTGAGGAAACATTGAAGAAGCTCCTGGCCAACCAGGAGAAGATTTTAGAGACTCAAGCCACCTTGACTAAGGTGGTAGATTCATATGGCAAAGCTCTGAAAGAGCTTGCCAAGGAGCATAAGTAGATAAGAAAGTCAAGGGCGTCCAAGGAGTCGGTGAAGGCACTTAGGGCGGATGTGGACAAGCTATTGGCTAACCAAATGCCCTTAGACTTGCTATTTGAGGATCCAGCTCCTCCAGCAGCAGCACCAGAACTACAGCAGGGGCAGGCATCCCAGCCTCCAAGGAAGAAGAGGAAGCTTCCTAGTGCAGATGGTGTAGTGATTGAGCTTGCAGAGACTCAGGGGATTCCCTCCAGTGATGCACCCACTATTCAGCCAGTCCAGGAGCAGGCCACTATCCCAGCAGCAGAGCAGCAGCAGGCAGGGGACCAGTCTGAGGTTCCCGCCCATACAGGGGATCAGGGGACCACTGAGGATCCTATGCAGACGGATCAGGACTAGGGAGCTCTTCTATATCCTTTCACTGATATTTTGTGCTTATTTGTATAGTTGGCATTGGGGACAATGCCAACTCTTATTCGTGGGGGTGCGTCCTACATTTTTTGGATTATCTGGATGATTGTACATATTAGACTTTCATTTTATGTTCTGTTTATTTGATTTCCTAGTTGGTCTTTATATAACTTTACATTTTAGCTACTTTTATCGTACTTTTTGTTATCTTTTGGTCTGTATATAAAGTTACATTCGGTATATTCTGATCCCTCATTGTATATTCTATCCCCCTATTATATATATTCATTATGTTTTTCTATTTTCGCAAAAAAAAAAATCGTTTTTATCTTCGTAGATAGGCTCGTAGCATTTTGTTTTGTTTTTGGCGTTTTCAATAAACCCTTGGTTTTCTTAATGCCACAGTTCTTTCCAAGGGTGGAGTATAGTGCGAACCGGGTGGCTCTTCCCAATGATAGATGGCGTGACAACCTTCTTAAGGGTTTGAGTCCGTTTTTGATTTTTCTTTTGTTTTTGTTATTTCGTAGTTAAGGGTACCTCGGGCAAAGCTTCACTTGGGCCTAACACATTTGCCTTCGATCCCATGATCAAAGACATAATATTGTGTTAGGATGGTGAAAGTCGTGGCCTTGAGACTCTTGTGTTGACCAAACAATCATCATGTGGTCTTTTTTTGGACCATTGTGCGCTTGAATCATAACTAAGGTTGTTGTGGGACCTCGACTTGATGTCTTTAGCAATCCCCTAGCATGTGTGGTGACAAATCGAATTGTGAATCCAAGTCCCGAGCCAATGGTCTAGAACTTGCCCTGAATGTTTGTTGAGGCAAAATCCTAGGTGAAATTTGACTTAAGAAGTGATTGTAGGCTCTCCTTGATACTAATGTTGAGTTAAGCAATTCAATGGCCTACCAATGAAATGATCCCTAGCTAACCCTTTTGAGCCTTGAACCTTTTTCTTTCAAGAACCAATGTTACAAGCCTATACCCGTTCTAAAAGATACCCTCTCTTGGCACCCAAAATCTTCCCTTGAGTAATGGCAAATGTCTAAGTTTGGGGGAGGAGAGACAAGAAAGGAAGCAATAGTGGTAAAAGGTACGAAAGCAAAAAGAAAAAAAAAAAGGAAGCACTGATTTGAATAAAGAAAAAGACAAAAAGAAAGAACAATGCGAAAAAGAATAAAAAGGGGATACAAGGGAAACAAAAGTGAAAAAAAGGCTAGAAGAAAGTAGAAAAAGGAGAAATGATTTGAATTGCATAAGAAAGAGTGACAATGTGTCCCTCTAAACCCTTGAAAAGAAGTGAAATGCTCAAATGAGTCAAGAAAGTGTGCCAAAATGAATCAAAGGAAGTGCTTAAGGGAAGATTGAACCCATTTGAACTAAAACATGTCCTATCCTTACCCAAAAGCCTTCACAATGACTCCACAAAAGCCCTATATGATCTTGAGTTGAAGAAAACCTACATTAGTGGATACTTACATAAGGGGCAAGCATATGGTACCTAGAGCCGGACTTGAGACATTCTTCTTGAGAGATGAGTGAAAATCCATCAACCTCGATTTGTGTGTCAATACTCTAAAAGGTGAGGTTCGCTTAGGGAGAGTTGAAGATGTGTGAGTTTGGGTTCCACAATGACCAAAGTAATTGAGATAAGCTCTTTGATGAAATGTGTCAACCCTTGATGCTCTTGTGTCACACTTGATCCATAGTTTTCAAAGTTTAAAATGTGTTAATGATGCATTCGTATTGAGGGCAATTGTTAGTCCCAATTGATGCTTGTTGAGGTTACTTTAGGATAGCTGGAATCACTTGGATGTTCCTTTATGGGGTGGGTTTTATTTTATTTGCTTGACAAGCAAAGGTTTAAGTTTGGGGGAGTTGATAAGTTAGTATTTTACCATGATTTATACCCCTACTTGCTATTGCTTTTGTACAAATTGCTACAAAATAGTCCTAAAATGCTTACAAGTTGTGCTTGATTGCAGGTTTGAGCGACAAGGTGACAAATGTCAAAGATCGGCTCAGAACGGAGTGAAACCTGCTCAAGTGTCAAAGGCCAAGTGAAGTTGAGGAACAGGAAGACCTAGCGCGGACCGCAATGATATGCCACGCGGCCGCGCTAGGAGATTCAGAGAATGGGTAATTTTTGTTGCAAGCCACGCGGCCGTGCTCCATTTCTGCGCGGTTTGCGCCAGTGAGATTCAGAGACCCACCAGTGAAGGCTAAAGGCCCACGCGGCCGCGCTACATATCAGTGCGGTCCGCGTGGATGAGAATCAGAGAGCTGGAGATTTGGCCAAGTCAAGCCATGCGGCCGCGCTGCTTTATTGCGCGGTCCGTGCCATCTTCCACCACGGCCGCGCTATATTTCTGCGCGGTCCGCGATCCCCAACTTCAAAGACGAGATTCAGGAGTCCAAAGAGCTGACGCGACCGCACTGACCCCGCAGGGGTATTTTCTTCCAAGTTTTTCAGCCACTATAAATAGATCCTTTTTCCATTTTTAGGTGCAAGTTTTGTATCAGATATCAAGCTGTGCTCGTGAGAACTGAAGTTTTAGCCTATTTTGGCATTTTAGCTTTAATTTCTCAATAGATTCTTGTAGTTTCTCATCAGTAATTAATTATTATGTTTAATTCTTCTTCTAATTCTTCTGTTTCTTCTTTACTTATGTCTAGCTAAACCCATTAGCTAGGGTTGTGGCTCAACCCTAGTATGGGTAATTGATGGGTGTTGCCATCTAAGGTTAGGATGATATTGGGTGTTTGCTATTTGGGTTAATTTTAGGTTTTAATTAAGAGTTGGTGGTTGCAAACACTGATTCTAGCTTGGTGGGTTTGACTCTTCTTGAGAAAGAGAGTCTATAACCCCAAAATTGACCCAACAAGGAATTGGGATGGACCCATGAGAAATGGTAGTCCCAATTAACGGGTTAAACCTCGAGAGAGTAATTACCCTACTTGAACCCTCGTTGCTTGGTCAAATTGGCCTACCCAATTGGTCTCGAGAGAGTCAATTGGGCAAAATCACTCTCTCTACCGAGAGGTGTGAGAGTGGGTACAATTGAGCAAAGGTTATAGCATAAGCCCCAAATACGTCAATTTACCCTTAGTAGCATCTACCTGTTGATTAGCCACCTAGGTAATGTCACGACCCTAGTGCCTTTCTCTATATTAATTACAACTTAGCAATATTTCCATAGCATAATTTAGCTTCAAATATTAGTCTTAAAGTAGAAGATATAAAAATCAAAACCGAAAATGTTAGAAGTGATATTAGAAGCACAACTACAATTCTAGACTAAGCAGATAATACAACTCCCTCTCTAGCTCCCTGTGGAAAATCGATCCCGATCCCGATCCACTATCGGGTAAAAGCTGTTGCGACCCGCTCTTCCTACCTTAGTGTAGTGTTGAGTCGGCAGCGATCAGACGCACAACCCGATCCAAATAGAAATCACATCATGACTCTCAGGCCCATATCTGGATCTTAGTAACCGAACACAATCAATAACCCGCTCTCCCACAGCTCACATGAAGCAGAAACTCGTCGGTTTCTCACAATCCGCATGTACACCATCAAGAGAGAAACATGAGAGAGTGATTCTAGGGGTACGGATCCATATCCACACGTATAAAGGACAATTCAACATGCTATCTATCTAACGCGGTCACATGCTCAATATTATAATCCGCCTGGCGTGGTCACGGGCTCAATATCATGGATCCGCCGGTGTGTTCATAGGAGATATCACAGTCCGTCCGGCGTGGTCACATGCATAACAACACAATCTGCCAGCATCGTCATAGGCATAGTAACACAATCCGTCCAGCATGGTCACAAGCATAACAATACAATTCGTCCGGCGTAGTCACAGGCATTCAGCCCAAATCATATCATGTAGAAGAAAATATACAAGAAAAACATGTATATGATCAATGAACATAAGATTTCATGTTGTTGGAGTGGTATAAGTGACGTGCTAAATTGTATGCATGTGCAAAGTGTGCTATCATAGACCAAATCGACAATTTCATCACGAAAATAGCAAATATCAAGTTCAATCAGGAGATTAGCCTCTATATATCTCAAAACATAGATCAAATAGCTCAAAACAGATTTACAACCATGAAAAACATCACATCTTAAAGCTTAATAATAAATTCAAGGCATGTTATAGCCTAAGCACTACCCCGAGCATGGATAAATACCTCAGTGCTTGCACATGAGCTCACCCCACACATATGCGTACCCATAAAAACGTCATTCGGCAAGAAACGATCTCCGAACGGCTCGAAACAAGCCAAAAGCAACTCAAAAACCATCAAATAATTCCAAAGGAAATAAAGCCAAATGATAAAGATTGAATTTTTAATCAAATACTCAAAGTCAACCAAAAAGTCAACTCGGGCCCGCACCAAGTTCAACCATACTAATTTCACTCAAATTCGACTCTGAATGGATGCTCAAACCTCAATAATTCACTTTAGAAAAATTTAGACAAAACCCCCCAATTTCTCTTTTAAATTCATTAATCAAATGCCAAAATCGAAGATGAAATCGTGGAATATAATCAAAATCGAGTCAAACATACTTACTCCAATCTATTTGGTGAAAATCCTCTCTAAAATCGCCCAAATCAGAGCCCCAAATCTCCAAATATGATAAATGAACAAACCCTCGAACATATAATATTATGCCCAGGTAAGTCGCATCTACGACAAAATACCCGCTTCAGTGGAACCGCATATTCAGGATCAGTCTCGCTTCTGCGAAAATACCTCAACTCAAAACCTATCGCTTGAGGTCGCGCTTCTGGGCTCAGGGGACCGCACCTGTGGCCGCGCAAATGCGCTCAAGGTCCCCGCACCTGCGACCTTCATGCCCAACAGACCATCTCTGCACTAGTGATAACATGTCCGCATCTGCGGACTCGCATCTGCGTCCAAACTTCCGCAGATGCGGAAACACCAGCACCAGAAATTCTTCAGTGATGCAACATGAGACAAAATGATCTGAATCACGTCCGAAACTCACCCGAGCCCTCCGAGACCTCTTCCGAACATACCAACAAATCCCAAAACATAATGCGGACCTATTCGAAGCCTCAAATCAAACATAAACAATATCAAAACTATGAATCGCACCTTAAATCAAACTTGATGAACTTTTGAACCTTCAACTTTCCAAACTCGTGCCGAACCATATTAAATCAACTCGAATGACCTCAAATGTTGCATACAAGTTTCAAATTACATATCGAACCTATTCCAACTCCCGGAATAATAATGTGAACCCGATATCATCAAAGTCAATCCCCGGTCAAACTTATAAACCTTCAAATTGCCAACTTTCGCCAATTATGGCCAAAACTTTCTAGAAGCCTCCAAATGCAAATCCGGGCATACGCCCAAGTCCAAAATCACCATCCAGACCTAGTGGAAACATAAAAACTCTGATCCGCAATCAAATACACAAAAGTCAAACTTGGTCAACTCTTCCAAGTTAAACCTTCCTATTTAAGAATCATTCTTCCAAATAAATTTTGAACAACTCGAAGACCAAACCGACCATATACACAAGTCATAATACATCATATGAAGCTACTGATGACCTCAAGCCACCTAAATAGAATGCAAATGCTCAAAACGATCAGTCGGGTCGTTACATTCTCATGCACTTAAACATAGGTTCGTCCTCGAATGTGCCAAGAGTCGTTCCAAAGCCCTCAAATCGCTGTATGAACTCATCACACATATACCCATAGGTGATACCACGTCACCCCAATCCATCTAAGTCTGTAGCACAACAAAAGTGAAGATTCTTCCTTCAACCTTAGTCCATAAACTTTGGAACCCCATCAACAACATTTGAAATTCATCATAAGACGCGATTCTCGCATCCATAAATTGTATAAGTCTAAACAAGTTGTATCAAGCCGTAACCATAACACAAGGTGTAATCACATGATATACCACATAACTCAGATACTCATAGCAATAACTCCCGACAATAATTGATGCTCAATAACAAACCTGACACCGGTAACAAACCTCATATTAAATAAACCTTGTTGTAAACCTTCGCACACTGCCAATAATGAAGGAGACACGCAGAATTCATAGCCACTCATCAGATCAACAAGTCGTGGAGATTTCTCGCTTGATAAGAACCATTGCCAAACGCCAAGCTTACTAATGACGTTATCCATCCAAACATACCTTAATCAAATCCGATAGTACTCATTTCAGGTCCAATAACCTCACCATCCAGTACAAGTTGCTCAGCCAACATGCCACTACCATCTATAGCCACATACCGTGCAATCTGGGCACCAAACAAGTAACAACTCAGTTGTAATCAATGATGAAAGAGGAACCAAATGAGAGTACTGCCCCACAAGCTCAACAGATACCACTACAAAGCACAATGTTGCTCACCCATCCCACAAAGGAGGAACAAAACACACGAGATAAGCACAAAGAATCATATCCCAACATAACTCCCGCTATGCACAGCGGCATCAACTCTCAAATTTGTACGCAAGGTGTATAAGTGTAGCATGAGTACAACCGAACCCATGTACTCATTAAGTATCATAACTAACCTTGGCAAGGTAATAGAAGTAGAATTATAAATGATACTCGCTATCACCTGTACAATTCATAAATTCCACAAGTATAGAACGAAGACATGATCAAATCATGAAATCACAGATAAAACTACCTTGGTGCTCATATAGTTTCTCAATGTATTCAGCTCAGTTAGTAACCCAACACATAAAGAAGATATGCAAATAATTCAAGTAAACAAACAAGAAAGTTTCAAGTAAAGAAGAAATGCCATAACCAAATATCAACCCGTTGCGGCGTGAAACCCGATCCAAATAGAAATCACATTACGGCTCTCAGCCCCACATCAGAATCTCAATAACCGAACCTAACCAATAACCAACTCTCCTAGAGCTCACATCAACTAGAAACCCGTCTGTTTTTACAATCTGTGTGTACACCAACAAGATAGAAACATGGGAGGGTGACCCTAGGGGGATGGATCTATATCCACACACACGGACAATTCAACATCCTATCAGTCTGGTATGGTCACAGGCTAAATATCATAATCCGCTCGACGTGGTCACATGCTCAATATCACGGATCCTTCCAGCGTGGTCACATGCTATATCACTGTTCGCCCAGCGTGATCACAAGCATAACAACATAATCCACCCGGCGTGGTCACAGGCATAACAACACAATCCATCCGGCATGGTCACATACATAACAATACAATCTGCCATGCATGTTCACAAACATCCAGTCCAAATTATATCATAGAATAAAATATACAAGTAACACATGTATATGATCAATGAATATCAGATTCATGCTCCTGGACTGGTATAAGTGACATGATAAAGTGTATGCAAGTGTAAAATGTGTTATCATAGATCAAATCGGCAATTTCATCATGACAATAGCAAATATCAAGTTCAATCCGAAGATTAGCCTCTATATAATCTCAAAATATGGATTAAATAGCTCACAACAAAATTCCAACTATAAAAAAATCACAACTTAAAGATTAAAAATAAATTCACGGCATGCCATAGCACATGTAACTCAGGGCGCTGCCTGTGGCGCTGCAATGTCCAATTTTTCTGTTTTCGTCTGTTTTGGCTCTAATTTCGCACAATTCACCCCCAATTGCTCCCGGATCATTCCTACACATAAAAATACCTCAAATTAATATAAATCAACATATTTCACATCCTAAATCCACGAAATAAAAGTAAAATATGAGGCGACATACATATAAATATATATACGTTAGGCTAAACATCAACACCCCACACTTAGACTCTTGCTCATCCTCGAGAAATGGGACTATCAAATATACCCCCAACTACGTACAAATCCCAACTATAGAGGAGCACTTTAACTTTCATACACTCTACCCTTGGCCATGATCGATACGGCAATCAAGCATGAACATACAAAAATTCACATTCTTCCCTTTTTTAAACATGCCCAAGTATAACAATTCAATTCAATCTCTCCAACAACCTATTTGCAACCACTCGACCTCAAGAGTCAACTTGTAACCACTAAGAACTCTCAACTCACGCACTTACCCAACAAGAAAGTTTACAACATTACCAATCATTCATGAGACCATGTGCCTTTACCAACAACGAAAGAGGGAATATATACTAGTCCAAATTCAAATATGCTTTTGAATATAGATTAAGGACATCACACAATTGAACAAAATTCGCTCACTCTCAGAAAGAATTCATATGCATCCCGTGGTTGTACCATAGGCTTGCCCGTAGTGTATATCTCTACTAATTTAAGCTAGCCAAATCTAGGATCAATTAGGACTTTAAGGTTGTAATGTAGGCTAAGGGACGGGTATGATACATTAAGAAATAATGACTAACCCTCCTAAGCACTTTAATACACTACATTCACAATTCAAACATATTCTTCTCAACCAATTCACTTGCCACAATCCATAGCAACATAGCCCCTACTTTCATTAAGCACTTCTATGCTCCCACTAGCACAAATCTATTTATGTATAAGAGGAGAGGCAAAGAAATATTATGATGACAAGTGGCGTAACATTAAAATGACACATGTAGAATTTTTGGACAATTCTCCAATTTTGTTGGAGTTCCAAATCCATTTAAAAAAACGTAAAGGACAATTTTTTAGAATTCAAAATTTCAGACAGTTTTATTTTTTAGAATTCAATTCAAAATTTCAAAAAAATTTACTTTTTTAAAAAATAACTGAGTTTACATGGCACTATTAAAGGACATGTTTTGTTCTCTCTAAAAAAGAAAACTGATTTTAAAGCACCCACTTATTGAGTAAAAATTAAAGCACCCTCTGAAAGGCTCCTTCTACCTTCAGTTATCCCTCTACTTTCCCTAAGAAAGCCAAAAAAACTTCCCCTTCTTCCCATTCATCTTCTTAACTACACCTCTTTTATGTTGTGTGTATTGTATCTGCATTCTATGTCTTCTTTGTCGGTGAAAGACGGATCGGATAAGTAGAGCGGAGAAAGAGTTAGTAAAGGTTGTTCGTTATATTAGTTGTAATGGAGTCCCTTTTGCTAAAGGACACAATTCATGCCAGGATTTACAGAAGAAAAAAAAAAGGAGGAATTGGAGGCACGATGATGCACATGGAAGACATGCAAGAATAATACATTTGGTAAATAATATTACGACTTACCTTTTTATTTTTTCATGTTAAAGAACAAATTTTATTGTGTATAGATAAATTTTGTGATACTCTAATTTACGTAAAACAAATAAAGTTTACTCTTTTCTTTTATAAGTATTCTCACATTTTTTTTTAATTATTATACACCCTAAAATATTTTACTTTATTTCTAAATAATTTATTAATTGATCAATATAAATTTGATTGTATATTGCAGTGGACATGATTATATACATGGTAAAATATATCATAAGTTTGAAGTGTTTTGTTAGATGTTTTTTTTAGTTGTACTAACTAAGTGAAAGGATAAACTTATTTTGAAATGTTGGTAAAAAGGAAAAGAACAAGAATTTATAAGGGTTCGGTTAGACACTTTTTTCTTCATATTGTTATGTAAAACGAAAAAAAAGTTATTTTGAACCAAAATAAGCAATTCTTTTGAGACTTTTTCTCATAGAATCTATCTATATCCTATTCTATTTATATAGAGAAAAAAAAAGAGGCAAAACAATGTTACGATGCATCGTGTCATCAAAATAAAATTGGAGTTTCAAAATTATTTTAAAATAGAACAAAGCTCTCACGTTTGTCTCCCAATTCAGAAAAATTAATAGAAATTAAACTTCTCAAAAAAAAAATTAGTACTTCCTCCGAGTTTTATTTGGCAGTTGTTTTGATTAATCTACCCACTTTCTCCCAATTTATTTGGTAGTTTTGTTTATTAACATGCCAACAAAAAAAATGAAATCCAATTATTCCTATAAGTTTACTCACGGCAATCGTTTAAGCAGATGAAAGAAAAAACGCATATCAACGGATCCAATTTAGTATCATGATATAAGGTCATCACAATAACATGCCAACTTTTAATTTTGAAAATCAATCTCCAATAAAATTGGTTAGAAATTATTTTTAAATAGAACAAAGCTCCCACGTTTGTCTCCCAATGCAAAAAAAATTAATAAAAATTAAACCTGCCAATTCAAAAAAAAAAATTATCCTCCAAATTTTATTTTGGCATTTTTTTATTAACCTGCCAAGAAAAAATTATTCTCCCAATTATATTTGACAATTTTTTTATTAAGATACCTATTCAAAAAAAAAGTTAGTATTTGCATAATCTTCGGTCAAGCAATATTTGGTTTATGTCAACCGTTTGTCTATAGCATTCATTTGCTCGCGGAAAAATCAGATTTTTTCCCGATTCAAACATATGTTTTCTTTTTCCATAATATATTCCAATAATTATCTAATTTTTTCACAATTTGTGCCAAACGGTTCAGCCCCCATAAGGTCATAATCAAGCTTCTTCTTGCTCGGGGTTTTCTTCTCTTTTTCATAGATATTGGTATGTCTGTGGGGTATGGTTGATAATTACTGCAAAAGCTATGGTTCTAACCTTTATTATTTTTGTATGTTTGTACTATATCTGTGTATGTATTTGCTCATATTTGTTTCTGTAACGACCCGGCCGGTCGTTTTTAGAATTTACGCCCCGATCCCCTATTAATTGCTTTTTCCAAGTTTATTTCTACTATTTTGATTTGCCGGGATGTTCGGTCTTGAGTTTCGGAGAGTTTTGGGGCACTTAGTCCCAAAATGAGAGCTTAAGTGTTGGAAAACTGACCATAGTCGGAACAGTGTGAAGACGGCCTCGGAATGGAAATCCGATGGTTCCGTTAGCTCCGTTAGGTAATTTCGGGGTTGGGAGCGTGTTCGGAATGTGTTTTGGAGGTCTGTAGCTAATTTAGGCTTGAAATGCCGAAGTTTGAATTTTTGAAGTTTCCGGTCCGATAGTGAGATTTTGATCCGAGGGTCGGAATGGAATTCCGGAAGTTGCAGTAGTTCTGTCATGTCATATGGGATGTGTGTGCAAAATTTCAGGTAATTCGGACGTGTTTTGGTTAGGTTTTTTATCGAAAGCGTATTTTGAGGGAATTTGAAGTTCTTAGGCTTAAATCCTTGATTAATTCGAGTTTCCGACGTTGTTTTAGGTGGTTTAAGGATTGGTACATGTTTGAATGATGTTATGGGATGTGTCCGTAGGTTTGGTTGAGGAACCGGGGGCCTCGGGTGTGTTTCGGATGCTCAATGGGGCATTTTGAGTGTTTAAAAGTTGCAGAAATGTTCTCCAGATCTGCTGCAAACTTTCCTTCTCCGGGATCGCATCCTTCCCTCCGCGATCGCATAGTGTAATTTCGGAGAGGGGCCAATTGCTTCTACGCGATCGCATTATATGGATCGCGTTCGCATAGTGCCGCCCTTTCCTTCTTCGCGTTCGCAATCCCATCCCCGCGTTCGCATTGAATAAACTGAGCCAGTGACTCAGTGACCAAGTTCTTCTACGCGATCGCATTGTAGCGTTCGCGATCGCATAGGCCTGCTTCTTCCTCTTCCGCGATCGCATGGCTTGGGCTGCGTTCGCATAGGCTATTTTCTGAGCCTTTAAAATTTACTCTTCGCGATCGCATTCGTCCTCTTGCGATCGCATAGAACAAAATGTCTGGGCAGTTATAAACTTTCAAAAACCGAGGGTTAGCCATTTTTATCAAAACACAAGCTTGGGAGCTCGGATTTGAGGGAGATTTCGAGGGTTTTTCAGGGACAACGATTGGGTAACGATTCTATACTCTTTTTTGCTTATAACCCACTAATCTAATCATGAATTCTTCCTTTAATTTCGGATTTGAATGAAAAATTGGTAAACCTTCATAGACCAAATTATTGAGTTTTGAGTGAGTGTTTGACCTCCGATTTGAGAGATTTTTACATGGTTAGACTCGTGAGAGTACGAGGGTTCTGATTATGTTAATTTCATCCGATTCCGAGACGTTGGTCTGAGGGGCGGTTTGGTCATTTTACCTAATTTCGCGTCTTAGCTTTGAATTAAATCGTAGAATCAATTGCTTGAGATGTTATTTATGATATGTAATTGAATTGAATAGATTTGGGCCATTTGGAGTCGGGTACTCATGGCAAACGTGTGGTTTCGAGTTGATTTTTGAGCCGGTTCGAGGTAAGTGGCTTGTCTAACCTTGTGTGGGGGACCCTCTCCCCTTAGGATATGATATTTGGTAATTGAATGCCTTGTACGTGAGGTGACGAGCGCGTAATTGAGCTAATTGTTGAAAATCCGGTTTTACTTTAAGTACTTAAACTGAGTTCTTTTCTTACTTGCTTTATTCTACACGCAAATATAGCCTGTGTTAGTTTAGAAGAGTATGATTAGTTGAATTTATTTGCCTATTTGCTTAAACTGCCTTAATTGCATTACGTGAAGCATGTTAGGCTAGAATTTACTGTTTACTCATTACGGACTTAGTATTTATTTTGATGTCCTTGAGCTGTTGTTGTGTGTTTTAAATTGGGACTACGGGACGGCATCCCGGGAGATCCCCTGTGCGTAATTATGGTTTGGATTGAGGTGCGGGATACAAAGAGATCCCTGGCACGTGTATTGAGGATACCAAGAGATCCTCGGGATACCAAGAGATCCCTGGCATATGTATTGAGCATACCAAGAGATACTCGGGATACCAAGAGATCCCTAGAGTGTATATTGAGGATACCAAGAGATCCCGATTATTTATCTTGCTGGGAGGGGTATTTCCTTGTAGTTGTTTTTATCTCTGTTTCCGTTATTGCACTATTATTATGCTTTGTAGATCTTTATTATCGATTCTCAGTTTTACTGCTTATTGCCCTGTCATTACATTATATATATATATATATATATATATATATTTATCTCAGTAGGGCCCTCACCTTCCTCGTCACTATCCAACCGAGGTTAGGCTTGGCACTTACTGAGTACCGCTGTGGTGTACTCATGCCCTTTCTGTGCATGTTTTTCATGTGCAGATCCAGGCACTGCTGCACAGACTTACCATCCTTGAGGCAAGGAGAGCTTTGGAGACTTCGAGGTACATCTGCCGCGTCCGCAGACCGAAGAGTCTCCATCTTTATTCTATCTTGTAGTATTAGCCCTTCTATCATTTTGTTGATGTAGACATTCCGGAGTTAGAGCATTTTTACTATCTTTCTCTTAGCTTGTGTTCTCGTGAATTTTCGGGTTTTGGGATAGCAATGTAGGATGCTGTGATGTGGAGTTGTATATGCCGAGCGGTATTATATATATTGTTTCTCCTTTAAATTGTTCAGTTTTGACTATTATTCCGCAAGTTAGTTATGTTTCCGCAGTGTTAGGCTTGCCTAGTTGTAGAGACTAGGCGCCATCACGACATGTTCACTGTGGGTGAACTGGGGTCGTGACAGGTTGGTATCAGAGCTCTAGGTTCATATGAGTCATGGAACACAGGCCAGTTTTTTAGAGTTTCGCTAATCGGTACGGAGACGTCTGTACTTATCTACGGGAGGCTATGTAACTGTTAGGAAAATTCCACTTCATTTGATTCCCTTGTCGTGCGAGATTTTTACATCACAACTAAACTTCTGTCTTTCTATTCTCTCACAGATGGTGAGGACACGCGCTATCCGAGACGACCAGGCACCCGCGCCCCCTACTGCCGCCGTCAGTGGTTGGGGCCGGGGTAGAGGCCGAGGATGCGCCGTGGTGCAGCCAGAGCACCCGCGCGAGCTGCCGCCGAGGTACCACCAGCAGTACCAGCCGGAGTCCAGACACCCGATACGTCTGCCACTACTACTCCAGCACTCCAGGAGACTTTGGCACAGTTTATGAGTATGTACACCACTTTGGCTCAGGCAGGGTTGCTTCCCCTTGCTGCAGCCACATCCCAGGCCGGGGGAGGAGTACAGTCTCCCGCCGCCCGCACTCCTGAGCAGGGAGTGCATGTTGAGCAGGCCCCAGAGGTTATACCTGCGCCGCCTGCAGTACCAGTTCAGCCCGAGGATAGGGCAGCGGCTTCAGAGGATGAGCAGTGGAGACTTGAGAGGTTCAAGAAATATGATCCTCCGGTATTCAGTGGGTTAGCATCAGAGGATGCCTTGGGATTTCTGGAGGAGTGCTACCGTATTCTCCGCACTATGGCCATATCAGGATCGAGTGGGGTTTCCTTCACTACTTTTCAGCTTCGAGGAGCCGCCTATCAGTGGTGGCGTGCTTATGAGTTAGACAGTCCGGATGAGGCAGCTTCCCTGAGTTGGGCTCAGTTTTTAGATATGTTCACGAGGGAGTATGTTCCCTAGAGTCTTAGGGATGCTTGGCGCGCAGAGTTTGAGCGTTTGCGCCAGGGTACTATGACCGTTTATGAGTATGCTGTCCGCTACGTTGACTTGGCTAGACATGCCCCAGCTTTGGTTTCTTCAGTCCGCGAGAAGGTTCGCCGGTTCATTGAGGGGCTTATTCCCAGCATCAGATCTAGCATGGCTCGTGAGTTAGAGACGGATGTGTCTTATCAGCAGGCGGTGAGCATTGCTAGGAGGATTGAGGGTATGCATGCTAGGGACAGGGAGAAGAGGCAGGCCAAGAGGTCTCGAGAGTCGGGCCATTATTCTGGTGCCGTGCCCCAGTTGCAGGTTGTCATGGTAGGGGTCATATGGGTCGCCCCGTTCATTCAGCTCTTCCAGCAGCCAGTGATATTCCAGCTCCACCTAGGCCTCAGGAGCCTTATTATGCACCTCCAGTCTCTAGTGCGCCTCCTGAACGGGGTGCTTCCAGTGATCAGTCCAGCAGACCTGGCCCGAGCCAGTCACAGCCGCCACGTCCTCCTAGAGCCTATTTTGAGTGTGGTGACACACGCCATATGGTGAGAGATTGCCCCAGACTCAGGAGGGGTGCACCTTCGCAGACCCCTCAGCCACAGCAGGCCTCACAGAGCTCTCAGGCTATGGTTCCAGCACCAACTGCCACTCCACCGGCCCAGCCAGCCAGAGGTGGAGGTCGGGGAGGTAGAGGTCGCCCTCGAGGGGGAGGCCAAGCCAGATATTATGCCCTTCCAGGCCGTACTGAGGCCGCCGCCTCCGATTCTGTCATCACAGGTACTATCTTGGTTTGTCACAGAGATGCATCGGTTCTATTCGATCCAGGCTCCACTTACTCTTATGTGTCTTCTTATTTTTCTCCGCATTTGGGGTACCTCGGGATTCTTTGAGTTCCCCAATTTATGTTTCTACTCCTGTGGGAGATTCTCTTGTTGTGGACCGCGTTTACCGGTCATGTTTGGTTATTCTTGGTGGTTTTGAGACCAGGGCTGACTTATTATTACTCAGCATGGTTGATTTTGATATTATTTTGGGCATGGACTGGTTGTCGCCCCATTATGCTATTCTTGATTTTCACGCCAAAACCGTGACGCTGGCCATGCCAGGCGTACCGCGTATTGAGTGGAGGGGTGCCTTAGGTCACACTCCCAGTAGAGTTATTTCTTTCCTTAAGGCTCAGCGTATGATTGAGAAAGGTTGTGATGCATACTTAGCTAATGTGAGAGATGCCAGTATGGATACTCCTTCTGTTGATTCAGTCCCAATAGTACGGGATTTCCCCGATGTGTTTCCAGCTGATCTTCCGGGCATGCCACCCGATAGCGACATTGATTTTGGCATTGCTGTTGCCGGGCACTCAGCCCATTTCTATCCCTCTATACCGTATGGCTCCTCCTGAGTTGAAGGAGTTGAAGGAGTTGAAGGAGCAATTGCAGGAATTACTTGATAAGGGTTTTATTCGGCCCAGCGTATCGCCTTGGGGTGCTCCTGTGTTATTTGTGAAGAAGAAGGATGGTTCTATGCGCATGTGTATTGATTACCGTTAGTTGAACAAGGTTACAGTGAAGAACTGTTATCCTCTGCCTCGTATTGATGATATGTTTGACTAACTTCAGGGAGCACGGGTGTTTTCTAAGATTGATTTGCGCTCAGGTTACCATCAGTTGAAGATTCGGGAGCCAGATATCCCGAAGACTGCCTTCAGGACTCGGTATGGTCATTACGAGTTCCTTGTTATGTCATTTGGGCTGACCAATGCCCCAGCAGCCTTCATGCATCTGATGCACAGTGTATTCCGTCCATATCTTGACTCTTTTGTCATTGTCTTTATTGAAGATATTCTGGTATATTCCCGGAGTCGGGAAGATCACGAGCAGCACCTAAGGACAGTGCTTCAGACTTTAAGGGAAAAGAGATTATATGCAAAGTTTTCAAAATGTGAGTTTTGGTTGGATTCCGTGGCATTCTTGAGTCACGTGGTATCGAGTGAGGGCATTCGGGTGGATCCGAAGAAGGTAGAGGCAGTGCAGAGTTGGCCCAGACCATCCTCAGCTACAGAGATTCGCAGTTTCCTTGGCTTGGCGGGCTACTACAGTCGATTTGTGAAGGGGTTTTCATCAATTGCAGCCCCTATGACTAGATTGACCCAGAAGGGTGCTCCATTTCAGTGGACAGAGGAGTGCGAGACGAGCTTTCAGAAGCTCAAGACAGCCCTGACTACAGCCCCAGTTTTGATATTGCCTACCAGTTCGGGGTCTTATACTGTCTATTATGATACCTCGAGAGTTGGCCTTGGAGCGGTATTGATGCAGGACGGTAGGGTGATTGCCTACGCGTCCAGATAGCTGAAGATACACGAGAAGAATTATCCTGTCCATGATCTTGAGTTAGCTGCCATTGTTCATGCCTTGAAGATTTGGCNTGCCGTTCCCAGAGAAGTGGAACCCAAAATGTAAGTGAAGTTTTTACCCATTAACCTTCGTACTCCATTTTTGCATTATGTGATGCATTCATCTATTTTGCAACAGCCTTAATAATTGTTGCGGCGTGCAATCCGCTCCATAATTACCATTGTTGCGGCGTGCAACCCGCTCCACAATATCATTGTTGCTGCGTGCAACCCGATCCATATCACTTATCATATATCATTATTGCGGCGCGCAACCCGATCCTCATATATTATTGTTGCGGCGCGCAACCCGATCCTCAACATCATTTAACAGTCTGACTTCCCAAACAACAGTCACAATTAAGGGGCATAAAATAAGCAAATATTTGACAACCATCCCGGCAAGGGAAAGAATCCAACAAGTTCAACCAAACGTCCCGACAAGGGAATAATCAACAACGCTTTCTCTTTCTTACTTTCCTTATCTTATAATTCACTTTACTATTTTGAGCCAACGCTCCAAAGAATCAAGTCATTTCGTATACTTTCAATATTCGTATCACAATTCGAGCCAATGCTCCAGGAATCAAATGATCCTATTACCGTTCACATGTTATTCACAACATATAGAAATCCTCCAATAAACACGGAGTTCACAACCAAATCATGATAATCACATTATAGGGACTCACGGTCATGCTAGACACCAATGTATAGATACTCGTCACCATGTCTATACCGTATTTCATGTTTCGATGCTCCGGAGGTATCACGGTGATCCGTAGCACGTGTTGGTTTTCAGCTCAGTCCAGTTGGAGAAGGATCTATCTTATGTTGAGGAGCCAGTGGTAATATTGGACAAGCAAGTCAGGAAGCTGAGGTCAAAGAACATTGCGTCCGTGAAGGTTCAGTGGCGGGGTCAGCCGGTCGAGGAGGCGACCTGGGAGACCGAGCAGGATATGCGCAGCCAGTACCCTCTTCTTTTTACTACTTCAGGTATGTCTTTGTGCTCGTTCGAGGACGAACGAATGTTTAAGTGTGGGAGGATGTAACGACCCGGCCGGTCGTTTTTGGAATTTACGCCCCGATCCCCTATTAACTGCTTTCCCCAAGTTTATTTCTGCTATTTTGATTTGCCGGGATGTTCGGTCTTGAGTTTCGGAGAGTTTTGGGGCACTTAGTCCCTAAATGAGAGCTTTAGTGTTGGAAAACTGACCACAGTCGGAACAGTGTGAAGACGGCCTCGGAATGGAAATCCGATGGTTCCGTTAGCTCCGTTAGGTGATTTTGGGGTTGGGAGCGTGTTCGAAATTTGTTTTGGAGGTCCGTAGCTAATTTAGGCTTGAAATGCCGAAGTTTGAATTTTTGAAATTTCCGGTCCGATAGTGAGATTTTGATCCGAGGGTCAGAATGGAATTCCGGAAGTTGCAGTAGTTCCGTCATGTCATTTGGGATGTGTGTGCAAAATTTCAGGTAATTCAGACGTGTTTTGGTTAGGTTTTTGATCGAAAGCGTATTTTGAGGGAATTTGAAGTTCTTAGGCTTAAATCCTTGATTAATTCGAGTTTCCGACGTTGTTTTAGGTGGTTTAAGGATTGGTACAAGTTTGAATGATGTTATGGGATGTGTCACAAGGTTTGGTTGAGGCCCCGGGGGCCTCGGGTGTGTTTCGGATGCTCAACGGGACATTTTGAGTGTTTAAAAGTTGCAGAAATGTTCTTCAGATCTGCTGCAGACTTTCCTTCTCCGCGATCGCATCCTTCCCTCCGCGATCGCATAGTGTAATTTCGGAGAGGGGCCAATTCCTTCTACACGATCGCATTATGTGGCTCGCGTTCGCATAGTGCCGCCCTTTCCTTCTTCGCGTTCGCAATCCCATCCCCGCGTTCGCATTGAATAAACTGAGCCAGTGACTCAGTGACCAAGTTCTTCTACGCGATCGCATTGTAGCGTTCGCGAACGCATAGGCTTGCTTCTTCCTCTTTCGCGATCGCATGGCTTGGGCTGCGTTTGCATAGGCTATTTTCTGAGCCTTTAAAATTTACTCTTCGCGATCGCATTCGTCCTCTTGCGATCGCATAGAACAAAATGTCTGGGCAGTTATAAACTTTCAAAAACCGAGGTTTAGCCATTTTTATCAAAACACAAGCTTGGGAGCTCGGATTTGAGGGAGATTTCAAGGGTTTTTCAGGGACAACGATTGGGTAACGATTCTATACTCCTTTTTGCTGATAACCCACTAATCTAATCATGAATTCTTCCTTTAATTTCGGATTTTGAATGAAAAATTGATAAAACTTCATAGACCTAATTATTGAGTTTTGAGTGGGTGTTTGACCTCCGATTTGAGAGATTTTTACATGGTTAGACTCGTGAGAGTACGAGGGTTCTGATTATGTCAATTTCATCCGATTTCGAGACGTTGGTATGAGGGGCATTTTGGTTATTTTACCTAATTTCGCATCTTAGCTTTGAATTTAATCGTAGAATCAGTTGCTTGAGATGTTATTTACGATATGTAATTGAATTGAATAGATTTGGGCCATTTGGAGTCGGATACTCGTGGCAAACGTGAGGTTTCGAGTTGATTTTGGAGCCGGTTCGAGGTAAGTGGCTTGTCTAACCTTGTGTGGGGGACCCTCTCCCCTTAGGATATGATATTTGGTAATTGAATGCCTTGTACGTGAGGTGACGAGCGCGTACTTGAGCTAATTGTTGAAAATCCGGTTTTACTTTAAGTACTTAAAATGAGTTCTTTTCTTACTTGCTTTATTCTACATGCAAATATAGCCTGTGTTAGTTTAGAAAAGTATGATTAGTTGAATTTATTTGCCTATTTGCTTAAACTGCCTTAATTGCATTACGTGAAGCATGTTAGGCTAGAATTTACTGTTTACTCATTACGGACTTAGTATTTATTTTGATGTCCTTTAGCTGTTGTTGTGTGTTTTAAATTGGGACTACGGGACGGTATCCCGGGAGATCCCCCGTGCGTAATTATGGTCTGGATTGAGGTGCGGGATACCAAGAGATCCCTGGCATGTGTATTGAGGATACCAAGAGATCCTCGGGATACCAAGAGATCCCTGGCATATGTATTGAGGATACCAAGAGATCCCTAGAGTGTATATTGAGGATACCAAGAGATCCCGATTATTTATCTTGCTGGGAGGGGTATTTCCTTGTAGTTGTTTTTATCTCTGTTTCCGTTATTGCACTATTATTATACTGTGTAGATCTTTATTATCGATTCTCAGTTTTACTGCTTATTGCCATGTCATTACATTATATATATATATGTTGTGGTATATTATATTATATATATATATATATATATATATATATATAGGGCCCTGACCTTCCTCGTCACTACCCAACCGAGGTTAGGCTTGGCACTTACTGAGTACCGCTGTGGTGTACTCATGCCCTTTCTGCGCATGTTTTTCATGTGCAGATCCAGGTACTGCTGCACAGACTTACCATCCTTGAGGCAAGGAGAGCTTTGGAGACTTCGAGGTATATCTGTCGCGTCCGCAAACCGAAGAGTCTCCATCTTTATTCTATCTTGTAGTATTAGCCCTTCTATCATTTTCTTGATGTAGACATTCCGGAGTTAGAGCATTTTTACTATCTTACTCTTAGCTTGTGTTCCCGTGAGTTTCCGGATTTTGGGATAGCAATGTAGGATGCTGTGATGTGGAGTTGTATATGCCGAGCGGTATCATATATACTGTTTCTCCTTTAAATTGTTCAGTTTTGACTATTATTCTGCAAGTTAGTTATGTTTCCGCAGTGTTAGGCTTGCCTAGTTGTAGAGACTAGGCGCCATCACGACATGTTCACGGTGGGTGAGCTGGGGTCGTGACAGTTTCTCACGATAATGTGAACAATCATACAAAATATAACATTTTTTTTATAGAAGCATGTTTTATTTTCTTTATTTGTTATATATAGTTATGACATCATGAAAATGGTCCATGGTGAAGTAAAAACAACTTGAATTCCTTTGTCAAAAAGTTAGAATTGTTGAGGTAATTGTTTGTTGATCTAAGCGTTAAGTTGTACCTCTCTTCATTTGAGAAATATAGCCTTAGACCGTCCACTCTTTTTAGCTGACAAAGTAGAGTTAATTCAATAAGTTTGTATTTTTAGATAGGCATGTTTGAATAAGAAAGAATTGTTCCACATCTAGAATTTGCAATATAACTGGAAGCATGCTAAGCTAGCTTAAAATATAAGGAGAAATATGAGGTTCATATTCATCGAATAATTTTGATTCACATTAATTGAACTCTTTTGCTATTGTTGGTTTTGAACTTACGTTCTAAGGCGTTTTTAGACCTTATGAAGTAATATTGTGGTTCGTCTAAGAAAATTTGTGTTGGTCTTGACAATAAGATTTTAGGTGTATACAACTCCTTTCATCACTAACAGTTTTCTAATGGATAGTTAGATATAGTAATAATGAGATAACACTTTTTTTTTTCATGGCAATTTTGTATTATGTATGGTGCTTTTGCTCTCTATCTTGAGAATAGATAAGTTTGTTTCCTCATGACTTGAACTTAAGAATATTCAATGCATTTATATGTTCATAACATAATAGTACTTGCATGTTCCGTGTACCAATTTTTCGCGCGGGTACGAATACTAGTTATTAAGAACTGGAGGTGTGTTTTTCTACATACTTTCACTATCAATTTTTCTTTTCTTGCAATTTTTCTTTCTTTCCTTTTTTTTTCTTTTTCTTCACACACTCCATACATTAAAGTTCATTGGCAAGTGACCTTTGATTTCAACTTTTAGCGCACCAACTGGCCCCTCCATGGTTCCACTCAAAAGCTACTCCCAAATATCTAACCTTACTTCTTTTAGCGACTAAGTGTCTTAGGAGGTAAAGGTTCAACAATCTCAAATAAGAAAAAAATAGGGGTATGGCTTGTAATGTGGTTGTCAAAAGAAAGGTCTATAGGCTCAAAGGGGCTAGCAACGGAAAACTTTATTTTTATGTGACAAGCACATCCATGACCAAGCAAGAAACGCCTACGCCATCTCCTAAATTAGCACAACTTACAATTTCGCTTCGATTAACACACGGGGCAAGTTCTAGAGACTAGACTACACAGGATAGCACAAAAGATCACAAATCCTCACACACACATTGCACATGACTCACTCACAATGATTTTGTTCAACTCTCAAGTCAAGCAAGCACATATAATTGAGAAAAATTAAGCGATATTACACTATGTGGCATACAAGTCAAACAACTGAGAAAAGGCGTCACAAAATAGGCTATTTACTTTACTTAGACGTCATAATTCAAACAAAATACACGGGAAGATGAATGTATGTCATAGCCTAATGTGCCAGCATCAACCATGTCAATGAGTAACTCAGAGCAACTCAGTTTCTTCCTAAACTACTCCTAAAAAAATAAAGTACCCGGTTCGAGCTACACCCTTGGAAAAGAACCGGCGCCCAAAGAAACACCAAGGAATACTACCTAACTATCCTAAAAAAAATCTTTTTGGTGTTTTTAATCGTACTTTATCCCTCAAGAAAATTGTCCAAAAGATCCATCGTCGGGAAAAGTCCGAGCTTTTCCTAAATTTTTTTTCGTTTTTTTTAACCTAGATTATGTCTACTGCGAGTTCTAAAAGGAAAACTAATAATATAAAAAAAAACAATTTTTATACAATTACACTTCGGAAAGTAGTTTCCCCACCCCACATTTATATTATGCATAGTCCTCGATGCATGATCGCAGAGAAAAATATTAAACAAGGGTGAGAAATACTCCCTGAGACCCTCTTGGGCCTAGCTAGCACATGATCCTCAATATTAAGAGTCGAGACGACCCCACACTTAAGCTCAAACATGCTCCTCAGCTTCAACTTCGGGTACTCATACTTCCCCTACTCTGCAAGACAAAAACAACACAAAACTTGACACTAAAAAATTTAAAAAAAAATATAGGTTGGGTTTTCTCCCAACAAGCGCCTTATTTATAGTCGTGGCACGACTCTGCTACTCATCTCAGGCTGGCGCTTTCTCTTCTTCTTTCTCCCATGAAGTCTAGCCTTTTTGCACGCTCTCGGAAGGTCTCTTATTTCATCTCTAGCTCTTTTCTCAATCATTTTTACACACTCATCTTGAAACACCACCTCCTCTAACTCAGTTGTCCCATCTGGATCACTATAATTCACATAAGGGCTATGCTCTATCCCCTTGGATTCTACCACAGTAATCATGCACAAGTCCTCATAATGCTTAGGGAGCTTAAGTGCCTTGTACACATTAAAAGTGATTTCCTCATCGTCAACTCTCATCTTCAACTTTCCTTCCCTCACATCAATAATCGATCCACCGGTAGCTAAGAATGATCGCCCCAAAATAATGGGTACTTCCTCATCCGCCTCGTAATCAAGAACAATAAAATCAGCAGGAAGAATAAACTTTCCAACTCGAATTAACACATCCTCAATAATTCCTTCTGGCATAGCTAGTGACCTATCTGCTAACCGTAAAATGATTGTAGTAGGTCTAAGCACCCCCAATCCGAGCTGCTTGAACAAAGAGGATGGCATCAAATTTATACTAGCCCCTAAATCACACAGGGCTCTGACAACTTCTTGTTTTCCAAGAGATAGAGGAATTGTGAAACTCCTGGGATCCTTCAACTTAGGAGGAAGTTTACTCCGAACTCTAGCACTGCACTCTTCAGTAAGTGCAACTGTTTCAAACTCTGTATGTCTTCGCTTGTTTGCCATAATATCTCTAAGATACCTTGCATACTTAGGCACTTCCTGCAAAATTTCCACCAAAGGCAAATTCACACGTACATGGCTCAAAATATCTAAAAGAATTTCTTATACTTAGCATCATCTTTTTGCTTCTGCTAGCCGTTGTGGAAACGGAGGTGGTGGACTTGTCACAATTACTAGATCTGATCCCTTGCTCTCTTTCTCATTCTCCTCAACTGCCTTGGGAACTAATCCTCCTTCAGGACTAGCCATATACTTCTTTTTCTTTGGAACTTCTTCTAATGCTCTTCCATTTCTCAAGGTAACCGCATTGACTGAGCTTTAGGATTGGGCTCAATATCACTTGGAAGAGCTCTAACTGGTCTAGTATTTAGGGCACTGGCAAGTTGTCCTACTTGGTGCTCCAAATTTCTCATTGCTACGGCTTGGGCTTGCTGATCAGCCATCAATTTCTGAGTAAGGTTTTGCTGATCAGCCATCAATTTCTTCATCATTTTCTCAAGGTGGCTTGTTGGACTCGCTTGTTGTTCAGCCTGGGGTGGTCTATATTGTTGTTGAGGTGCTTGAGGTCAGTATTGATTTTGAGTACCTTGGTTTCTACCCCAAGAAAAGTTTGGGTGGTTCCTCTAGTTGGGATTGTAAGTGTCACCATACTGATTTGTTTGGCCTCGATTTGCATTACCCACAAAATATACAGACTCTGGATTTGCTGAGCACAGATTGCTCATGTTACCCTCTCCACATACTTCACAAAACACCTGAACCTGTTGCACTGGTCGAGCTTGTTGCTTGTTAATAACCATGGTCATCTGATTGACTTGGTTGGTTAGTGTAGAAATTTGCGCTGATAATGCCGAGACGACATCTAACTCGAGAACCCCTATAGATTTTTGCACTGTGTGTATGCCCATTTCTCCTTGCCAATCCGGATTGCTTTTGGAGAATTTGTTCAATATTGCATATATCTCGTCAAAGTTTTCTCCAACACTTGACCTCCAGCTGCAGCATCTACCACAATCTTTGTTTCAAGATGTAGACCTTCTACGAAAGTGTGAGCTAATAATTCTCTTGTCTGATTGTGATGAGGACAGTCTCTGATTAGCCCCTTGAACCTCTCCCAAGCCGAGTATAGAGACTCCCCTGCTTTCTGTTTGAAGGCGACTATCACTTCTGATCTTTGCAGTTTTGCCTGAAGGAAAGAACCTTGCCAGAAGTTTCCTTGCCAAATCATTCCATGATGTAATAGAATTAGCTGGTTCTGCCTTCAGCCATCGCTTTGCTTCGCCCAGCAGAGAGAATGGAAAAAGTGTGAGCCTCACATAGTCTGGAGTGACTCGGTTAGTGATATAAGTATCACTAATCTCCAAGAAGTTCAGGATATGTTGTTGTGGATCCTCATGTGGAAGACCCATAAACTGTCCATTCGAATAAAGTAGCTGGATCATGCTCTGTTTCAGTTCAAAGTGCCCGGTGATTCTGGGCTTCACAATGCTGGAGGTAATATTAGCAATGCTGGGCATTGCCACCTCCTGAACAGCCATGTGTTGCTCCTCTGCCATGTTCACAGGAAATTGAACAAGTGCCTGAATATTATTCGTGTCCTTTGCTTCCCTCAACCTCCTATGAATGTTTCTCAAGTTCGGGGTCAAAGCCTTGAAGTCGGTCCTCGCTTCTGACCCTTCGCATTCAATCAAAGTTCCTGAGATCAGAGCAACAATCAAGTAATGTTAGACTTGGCAAAATAAACAATAAAAGCAAAACTCGAAAGTAGTCATTATTCAAGTTCCCGGCAACGGCGCCAAAAAATAGTTGCTCCCAAACGCACACGCAAGTATACGTGGTCGTACAAGTAATAAAATGATAAGTCAAGTGTCGAACCCACAAAGACTTGTATCGACTACCCACTAAAATCACCAAGATTGTTATTCAGTCAAGCCAAAATAAAGTTCAAGAATGTGATTATACTAAACTATAATTCTAATTTATAACTAAATTACCAAGCAGAAAATTGGTTGTTGTGTATTTAGTAGAGAAAAATTCCAGGGTTGTGATCGATTCACCAATCCTATTGTGTTCTAGTTAACTCTTCCTCTCATACAATCCACTCATGGTTGCTAATTAATCGATAATTGATCCCATAGCCTTCTCCCGAAGTACTACTCGCCTATTCAAAATAGATTAACGCCTATATTCCTATGAAATCAATCTATTAAGAATGCATTAAGATTACGATATTCAATTAAGCACGGTGACTAGGTATATTCCTATCCTAACCACAAATCCGCCTCCCCCCCCCCTAAGAGGTAAGATCATGCTCTCTTCAATTCTTCTGTAATCTAAACACGGCTTTCCCAAGTATATATCATAGATAGTAAATAGAACATAACTGCTAGCCAGACAATTAAGCAATTAATCACAGAATTGAAGAAACAACCATATATTAGTGAATTGTAATCAAGGTTAAGTCAACGTTAAACAACAATATTCATGGCTAAATCACAACCCCAAAAATATGGGTTTTAGCCACTCATGATACTAGCAAATAATTTCATACGTGTTGGATAATTGAAAATACTAAGAAAACTGAGATCTCTTCACTCCCGAATGTTTCTCATGTGTATTCTCCCTCAAAAGTGGCGTCTCTCCCTCACAAATAAGTTTAGTCTTGCTTTTATAAATGTTGGGTAGGTCTAGGGCCGAAATAACCGTGTCCCGGGCGAATTTGGACAAGATTCACGATACAGGCGTCCTGCCCAGCGCCAGGCGCCCTCCTTGGGCTGTGGATTTTTTGGCTACCGGTTTTGGCGCCACAGGTAGCTCAGGGCGCTGCCTGTGGCGCTGCAATGTCCAATTTTCCTATTTTCGTCCGTTTTGGCTCTAATTTCGCACAATTCGCTCCCAATTGCTCCCGGATCATTCCTACACATAAAAACACATCAAATTTATATAAATCAACATATTTCACATCTTAAATCCACGAAACAAAAGTAAAATATGAGGCGATATACATATAAATATATATATACTTTAGTCTAAACATCATAACGCCACAGATAAAGTAACAAATCGATGCCAGCCATCCCACAAATAACCAGATTAGAAATACGTGGTACTGCTGAAATTATGGTTTTACCTTTGGTCGTCCAAAAGCTCTTCACTTATTATATATAGTAAAGTAATAAAGTGAAGAGATGGTAGCAGTAGTCGGTCTCAACAGTTACACTGCAATGGCACTTCTTTCTTAATTTGATCTCTTGTTGAATGATGCAATAGAAAAACTAATGAAAAAAATTATATTTTCGGTTCTAAGAGTTGTACGTGCATCCATTTTGTGGTGGAAGCGGTGATGTAACGACCAGCTGGTTGTTTCGAGTATTTTAGCCCTGTTGCCCTTATTTGATGCCTTACTTATGTGTAATTGTAGTTATGTAACTTGCTAGGGTGGTTGGTTTGGTTTCGGGGAAGTTTTGAAGTGAGTTGGGATACTTAGTCCCAAGGTTGGAAGTTTAAGTTGAAAGAGTTCACCGGAGCTTGACTTTTGTATAGAAAACTAAGGAATAAAATTTTAATAGTTCCAATAGTTTCGTATGATAATTTTGGACTTAGACAATGTCCGGATTTGGATTTAGATTTGGATTTGGAGGTCCGTAGGTTGATTTGATGTTTTTTGATGAAAGTTGAAAAGTTGAAGGTTTGGAAGATTGATAGGTTTGATCGAGAGTTGACTTTGTTAATATCGGGTTCGGATTTTTCTTCCGGGAGTTAGAATAGGACAGTTGTGTCATTTGGGACTTGTGTGCTAAATTTGAAGTCATTCCGAGTTGTTTTGATGTGATTGGACATGAGTTTTAGAAGTTGGAATTTCATTAGTTTCATTAGGCTTGAATTGGGGTGAGATTCATGGTTTTGATGTTGTTTGATGTGATTTGAGGCTTCGAGTAGGCTCGTATAATGTTCTAGGACTTGTTGGTATGTTTGGTTGGGGTCCCGAGGGGGCCTCGGGGTGTTTCAGATTGTTGGCGGATAATTTTTAGACTTTGAGGAGCTGCTGAAGTTTTGGAGTTCTACTGCATTCGCACATGCGAGGAAATTGCCGCAGGTGTGAGGCCGTAGAAGCGGCCTGTTGATCGCACAAGCGGAAGGCCGGGAGCTTGGAGGGAGCCGAAGATGCGGCCAATGTTCCGCAGAAGCGGTTAAGTGACTGCATGTGCGGAATTACTGGCAGACTTCATATATTCGAAGGATTTGAGTGTTTTCTTATTTTGGGAGTTTTGGAGCTCGGCTAAGGGCGATCTTTTGGAGACTTTTTGCTGCAATTGAAGAGGTAAGTAAAGTTTAATCACTTTTAATGATAGTATTGATTACCCATTGATTATTACACCTAATTTATGTGAATTTAAGGTTAAAAATGGAAATTTTAGACTATGTTGTTGAAGAGTGAGATTTCATGAATTGAGAGTCGATTTGTGGTTATAATTGGATGAAATTAGTATCTTTGGACTCGTATTTGAATGTGTGTTCAGAATTTATAACTTTCGAGGGGTTTCGGGGTACGAACCCGGGATTGACTTTTTGGATTGACTTTGCATATTTGATTCAAGACCCTAGCTTTATCATTTGGAATAGTTTCTGATGGCTTTTATTGATGAAATTAAGTTGCTATGGCTAGATTCAAGTCGCTCGGAGGCCGATTCGCATGGCAACGACTTTGGAGTATTGATTTCAGCATTTTGAGGTAAGTAACACATCTAAACTTGAATTTGAGTATAAAAATCCCTGGGAACCATTTTATATGAGATGTATTGGGGTGACGCACACAATAGGTGACGGGCGTGTACGCGTGCACCGGAGTATTTATGATCTGAGATAGCTTCTAAGCTACTATAGGATGTATTTTGTTATCATGCCTCATTATATCTGTATTTTTTAAACTTGTACGATTATTTGAGTTCTAATTTTTATCTTAGAAATCAGGTCTAGTCACGCCCCGAACCTGGGGAGGCGTGACTGGCACCCGGTGCCGTAGTGGCCCGAGCGAACCACTCTGTAACTCATTCATTTCTTTTTATAACTACCATGGGCCAATATGGCCACAACTCATAATATAAAATTGTAAGTGGAAAACACTGTATCCCTGAACCATTTTTCTTAAAACATGAATACATATAGGCTGTCAAGGCCTCTGACATACTGTACAAACTGAACCTCTGTCTACGAAGCCTCTAGGATTATTCGACATCAAATGGGACAGGCTACCAGCCTACCCATAAGTCTGTAGAAAAGCTCTGACACGATGGCTCATAGACTCGGCTGCACTCCGAATGAAGTGGAGTCTTACCTATCCTTCGCTGAATGCAAACATCGTCTACTGTGAAGGCTCGTCAAACTGTTTATCTATACCTGCAGGCATGAATGCAGCGTCCCCAACAAAAGGACGTCAGTACGAATAATGTACTGAGTATGTAAGACAGAACTGAAACATAACAATAAGTCAACATTAATTTAAGACATGGAAGAAATATAGAGTAAATGACTCAACCTGTAAGTCTGGATGACTCTGTTAATCATGAAATATTTATAATGTCATGCATATGTGTATAAATGTCATGTAATGCATAGGTCTGTACGTACATAACATCATCAAGCCTCTGAGGGCATCCCATCATATCATTTCAGCCACTGTGGGCAATATCATCATCGTATACCAACTGATCAGGTGGTGGTGCGTATATAACGCCATAACCTTTCTCATATCCCGTATACATATATATACATATATATATATATATACGCGTATATAACGCCGTCTGAGTCATAGGTCAATGTACATGTATAAATGCATGAAATGCATAAGAAATACGTTAATAAGATTTTCTCGGTATGCCATAAACTCAATATGCCTTTCGGATAAACTTTATCAAATACGTATTTTTCTGAGACTCCTGAACAGATGATAGAATAATAAGACTTATGTGAGAATAAGAATATACACATCTCTAGCATTTCTACGAATAGAGTCATGTATGTAAATTGTTGTTGGGTTTTTGTTGTACTTAATTAATATATTAAATACTTAAAAGAGGGTGAATGGGAAATGGAGGAAAATGAAATTTTAAGTGAAATTTTAAGTTTCCCCCCTTGGCAAATGGACAGTGACCCATATTGAAAGAGGAAGAGGTTTTTTATGTGTATATAAGCAATTGCTCTTCTTCTAGCTCTTAAAGAGTTGAGAAGAAGACAAGCCTCGCGCCGTCATCGTCGTCGCTCGCTCAGCTCGGCTTCGGCTTCGGCTTCGGCTACGGCTTCGGATTCGGATTCGAATTTAGTCAAATGATCGATTGATTGATTAACTTTTTGGACCAAATTTATTTGTTAATAGTAAAATATTAACAGAAATGTTATTAAATATTTATTTTAATAACAGAATATTAATATTAAATATTAATATTAAATCTAATCCATTTTTCTGTTTTGGTAACAGAAAAGTAACTACCCTCTTTAATTTTCCCTCTTTATTTTCCCTCTTTATTGTTGAGTAAATGGCCATTTATGTAATGGCATTTATGCTGTGGCAGTTTTGCATAAACAGCCATTCTGAAGAGTTGCACCTCTTTAGATTTCAGCCCAACTTTGGCTATAAATACAACATTATTCTGCTCAGAATTTTACTACGATTCTCTGAGTTTTCTCTCCTTCTTCTGCATACTTTTAGCATCAAACAAAGTAAAAAGTAAGTGTGATTTGCTACCGAACTTTGTGTTCGCTGAAACACTGGGGTGAAGTACCACTACACCAGTGTGTAATTCGTTCTATCCTGGGAGGAAATAATCCATAACCTTGGGTACTAGGAGGGGATTAAATTCCTTAAGGAAACACTGTGAATTCAGTGGGCTCGAATTGGTTTTTTGTTTATGTTCATTTATATTTCCAGAATTATACTACAAATACAGTATAATAACAAGCTTAAGGAATTTAATATATTTTCTGTATTTGTACTTACTGTTTCGGGAAGAGTAAAACCTTTGTGGTTTTGTACTCTATTAAAATCTACGTGATTTTAACGTTTGTGTCATTCTTTTACAGAAATGACTAATGAGAATGAGAACCAAGTTGTTCCAATGGTGACTGCCAATGCCTCAACAAGCCGAACAACACCGGCAGCATTTGCTGAAGGTATATATCAAATTAATATTGATGTTGAAAGTAGTAATCTTAGTATTTTTACTAACAGAAATTTCATTGAAGGTCTTGTCATCAATGAAGCATTTCAAGTAGCAGCGATGATTGAGAAGTTGCCTCCTTTGTGGAAGGACTTCAAAAACTACTTGAAACACAAACGCAAGGAGATGTCCCTTGAAGATCTCATTGTTCGGTTGAGAATCGAAGAGGACAACAAAGCTGCTGCAACGAGAGGCCGTGGAAACTCAACAATAATGGGAGCAAATATTGTTGAAGAGAACAAAAAGAGGAAGAAGGCTTCTGACCGAAATACAACCCAAGCAAGAAGCGGTTCGTGGAAACTGCTACAACTGTGGAAAAACCAGACACAATCTACGGAGTGTTGTGCTCCGAAGAAGGACAAGAAGAAGGGTCAAGCAAACATGGTTGAAAAGCATGATGATGTTGATGACTTATGTGTCATGCTTTCCGAATGCAACTTGGTAGGCAATCCTAAAGAGTGGTGGATAGATTCTGGAGCCACTCGCCATGTTTGTGCTGTTAGAGAAGATTTTGCTACTTATGCTCCTGTTGGACCCGATGAGACGATTTCTATGGGAAATGCTTCAAAGGCCAAGATTGAAGGATATGGGAAGATATTTCGCAAAATGACTTACGGCAAAGCGGTGGCTTTGAACAACGTCCTTCATGTTCCCGAGATTAGGAAGAATTTAGTCTCTACTGGACTCTTGTTAAGAATGGTTTTAAATGTGTTTTTGTTTCCGATAAGGTTGTAATAAGTAAGAATGAAATGTTTGTAGGAAAAGGTTACCTCACCGAAGGCATTTTCAAGCTGAATGTAATGGTTGTTGAAAATAATAATAAAATTTCAGCTTCGTCTTAAATGAATTATGGCATATACGTTTGGGTCATGTCAATTATACAACCTTACGGAAAAAGACTAATTTGAAAGTATTGCCCAAGTTTGAATGTGACAAATCAAAATGTCAAGTATGTGTGGAATCTAAGTATGTTAAACAACTTTATAAGTCGGTTGAAAGGAATTCAAATCCTTTAGACTTAATTCACACAGATATTTGTGACATGAAGTCAATACCATCTCACGGTGGAAAGAAGTATTTCATAATTTTTATTGACGATAGTACTCGATATTGCTATGTTTACTTACTTAATAGTAAACATGAAGCAATAGACGCATTCAAGCAATACAAAAATGAAGTTGAAACGCAACTTAACAAGAAAATCAAAATGATAAGAAGTGATAGGGGTGGTGATTATGAATCTCCTTTTGAACAAATATGTTTAGAATATGGAATTATTCATCAAACAACGGCCCCTTACACGCCCCAATCCAATGGGATTGCAGAAAGAAAGAATCGTTCATTAAAGGAGATGATGAACGCATTATTGATAAGTTCTGGTTTACCACAGAACTTGTGGGGGGAAGCCGTTCTTACGGCTAGCCGAATACTAAATCGAGTACCCCATAGCAAAACACAATCCATTGCATATGAAAAATGGAAAGGAAGGAAGCCCAACTTGAATTATTTTAAAGTGTGGGGGTGTTTGGCAAAAGTGCAAGTTCCTAAACCCAAAAGGGTAAAAATAGGACCGAAAACCGTTGATTGTGTTTTCATAGGATATGCGACTAATAGTAAAGCATATCGATTTCTGGTTCATAAATCAGAAAATCCCGACATTCATAATAATACGGTTATAGAATCAGATAATGCTGAGTTCTTTGAAAATATATATCCGTATAAAAAGGAATGTGAGTCGATTGGTGAAGGATCTAAACGACCTCGGGAAGAAACAAAAGAAAGTACACTTAACCAAGAAGATCCAAGACGTAGTAAACGTCAAAGAACGTCTACTTCATTTGGACCAGATTTTGTGACTTTTTTATTGGAAAATAAGCATCAAACATTTAAAGAAGTTATGTCTTCTTCGGAATCATTGTTATGGAAAGAGGCAGTCAATAGTGAAATAGAATCCATATTGAACAACCATACATGGGAATTGATTGATCTTCCTCCTGGAAATAAACCGTTGGGTTCTAAATGGATCTTTAAGAGGAAAATGAAAGATGATGGAACTATTGACAAATATAAGGCAAGACTTGTGGTCAAAGGGTATAGACAACGAGAAGTTCTTGACTATTTTGATACATACTCTCCAGTTACAAGAATTACGTCCATACGAACATTAGTAGCGTTAGCTGCAGTTTATGGTCTTGAAATTCATCAAATGGATGTAAAGACAGCCTTCTTAAATGGAGAGTTGGAGGAAGAAATCTACATGGAACAACCTGAAGGGTTTGTGGTTCCAGGTAAAGAAAAGAAGGTCTGTAGACTTGTTAAGTTCCTTTACGGACTAAAACAAGCACCCAAACAATGGCATGCAAAATTTGACCAAACAATGTTGTCAAATGAATTTAAGATAAATGAATATGATAAATGTGTGTACATTAAAAATGTTCCAAATCACATAGTCATTGTTTGCTTATATGTGGATAATATGCTCATAATGAGTAATGACATTGCCAACATAAATGCTACTAAGCGTATGCTAACTAGCAAGTTTGATATGAAAGACTTGGGAGTTGCTGATATAATTCTGGGAATTAAGATCCATAAGACTTCTCAAGGTCTGGCGTTGTCACAATCTCATTATATTAAGACAGTACTTGAAAAATTCAAGCACTTGAGCTTCAAAGTTGCAAAGACTCCAATTGACGCGAATCTTGCATTAGCAAAGAACAAAGGACAAAGCATATCACAATTGGATTATGCTCGTGTGTTGGGTTGCTTAATGTACATCATGAATTGTACACGACCAGATATAGCTTGTGCTATAATTAAATTGAGTCGATATACGAGCAATCCAGGTCAATCTCATTGGATAGCCATGAAATGAGTTTTGGGATATTTAGTACATACCCAGGACTTTGCTTTGCACTACAGTAAATATCCTGCGGTCATTGAGGGATATTGTGATGCAAATTGGATCACCGGATCAACTGACTCCAAGTCCACAAGTGGATATGTATTCACTATTAGTGGAGGAGTGGTATCTTGGAAGTCGTCCAAACAAACTTGTATTGCCCGCTCTACAATGGAGGCTAAGTTCATAGCCTTGGATAAAGCCGGTGAAGAAGCTGAATGGATCCGGAGTTTCTTGGAAGATATTCCATTTTGGCCCAAACCGTTGGCACCAACATGCATACATTGTGATAGTCAAGCGACAATTGGAAGGGCTGGGAGCATTATGTATAACGGTAAATCTCGTCATATACGACGAAGACATAAAACTGTTAGACAATTACTCTCTAGAGGAATTATCACGAATGACTATGTAAAGTCAAGTGATAATGTGTCGGATCCACTTACAAAAGGCCTAACCAGAGAGCTAGTTGAAAAGTCATAAAGGGGAATGGGACTGTGGCCGAGAACAAGTCATAGTGGCGGTAACTCTACCTAGAAGACTAGAGATCCCAAGATCTAGGTTCAAGGAGATCAAACAAAGTCATTAATGACGGTTCAACATTGTCAACTAAACTTTTGGTCCATTCTCGCGATGAGACAATGTTCAGTACCAAGGATAAAGCATTAAGGTTTTTTAATGATTTCTAAATTTGATACGGGGTATATCAAATAGTGTATCTACGGGATGACACGCTTAGGAATCACCTATGTAAGTGTGAAGTGTTAGCCGCTTCAAGGAGAACTTTGTAAGGCCAGTTCTCTACGCACTTATGAAACCAGGCGGTGTTCATGGCTGAAACGAACACAACAATGAAAATCAAAGACAGTTAAGAGTTGGTTGTGTGACTTGTGGTTGTCTAGGTATACACCAAAGTTCGACGGTTCAAAGATATCAAATCTACCGATTGATCGAGTATATCCGACATAAGTTCACTACGGAAAGTTCAAAAGGAAATCTACTTATCCAGATGCAATTAATCCTTGCTTGCGAATCACACAGTTTTTCATGCATACTTCTGTGATATAGCCATTCCCCATTCATGTGGGGGATTGTTGGATTTTTGTTGTATTTAATTAATATATTAAATACTTAAAAGAGGGTGAATGGGAAATGGAGGAAAATGAAATTTTGAGTGAAATTTTAAGTTTCCCCCCTTGGCAAATGGACAGTGTCCCATATTGGAAGAGGAAGAGGTTTATTATGGGTATATAAGCAATTGCTCTTCTTCTAGCTCTTAAAGAGTTGAGAAGAAGACAAGCCTCGCGCCGTCGTCGTCGTCTCTCGGCTCGGCTTCGGCTTCGGCTTCGGATTCGGATTCGGATTTGGTCAAATGATCGATTGATTGATTAACTTTTTGGATCATTTATTTGTTAATAGTAAAATATTAACAGAAAAGTAACTAACCTCTTCAATTTTTCCTCTTTATTTTCCCTCTTTATTGTTAAGTAAATGGCCATTTATGTAATGGCATTTATGCTGTGGCAGTTTTGTATAAACAGCCATTCTGAAGAGATGCACCTCTTCAGATTTCAGCCCAACTTTGGCTATAAATACAACATTATTCTGCTCAGAATTTCACTACGATTTTCTGAGTTTTCTCTCCTTCTTCTGCATACTTTTAGCATCAAACAAAGTAAAAAGTAAGTGTGATTTGCTACCGAACTTTGTGTTCGCTGAAACACTGGGGTTTGAAGTACCACTACACCAGTGTGTAATTCGTTCTATCCTGGGAGGAAATAATCCATAACCTTGGGTACTAGGAGGGGATTAAATTCCTCAAGGAAACACTGTGAATTCAGTGGGCTCGAATTGGTTTTCTGTTTATGTTCATTTCTGTTTATGTTCATTTATATTTCCAGAATTATATTACAAATACAGTATAATAACAATTGTCCAATAGCACGTTTCATTATGGATCATGCCAAAAGAAAGAAGGGATAGCCTTCACCTACCTGAGCTACGAGGGAGCGGTGTAAGTTTGAGAATTTCTATGATATACGTCTTTGTGTGACAGTTTAACACTGAATATGCCACCAGTTTTCGTAAAGCCAGGGTGTACCATGTAGTAGATATCAACTTAGAGGTAAGATTCACCATTATTGCATATCATGTAAAGAAACTACAGTATCACCATGTACTCAATAGTTGGCCCCAACTCTTAAGAAATGATGAGGTATACACAAGTACAAAAGAAATCAAGGATCTTGATTAGCTTATCTTGAAAGTTAAAGTTAATTTATTTTAAAAAAAAAAAAAGGAAATATGACATTCTTTTTAGGAACACTATAAAAAGGAAAGTATGATGATAATTTCTACACCAAACGAACTAGATTAGTAAAACATAAATCCACTATACAGAATGATGAATGTGCTTCATATTGCAACTCCAACAATTGGGTCCAAATTAACAGTGTCTTCTACTATC
Organism: Nicotiana attenuata; assembly: GCF_001879085.1. Classification (NCBI taxonomy): domain Eukaryota; kingdom Viridiplantae; phylum Streptophyta; class Magnoliopsida; order Solanales; family Solanaceae; genus Nicotiana; species Nicotiana attenuata. The sequence continues at coordinate 40,165 of NW_017675702.1, forward strand.
TCAATCACATTGGTGTTTATCCATATTCGTAATACTGTGTGGAAACAGAATGGAAACACATAATCAACATCCCTTATCTGCGTTAAACTACAAATAGAAATAAAAAAATTAAGAGTCAAAAGACAGTGAGAGTGCAACGATACCCTGAAACGCTGCATAGCCGAAAACTTGCACGATGTCTTTTATCAATTAGACTCAGATTTTCTGGACCCATTTTTGAATTTCTGCAGTTCGACGAAATTAGTCTCCTGAACCTGGAGTGGAATGAGAAAGATCGAGTAATGGGAGGAAGAAGCATGGATTCTATCAAACTGTGTTATATAGGGATTTCGTGAGACTCTGCAATGGACTGGTCGTTAACTTGTCTGAAATGCTTCTTAAGATACTAGGAAATATTATTAAATTATGAATGTTAGCTTAACTAATTGCCACCTAACCAATCATGACTAATGAGTCATTTGGTTTAGGTGGTGGCTTGATGCCACGTGGGGTGGGGGAGGGGTTTTAATATTATCCTATAACTAATTAATTAATTAAGTAATATCTCGCTATTCGGTAATTAACCAATTACCCGCATAATTAAGAATTATCTCAAATTACTTAAAATTTAATTTTTTTTTAATATACTTTATACATCATACTACCATGGTTATATGGTACCTAATAAAACAAATACATACACTATTATTTTACTAAAACATCAATGTAAAAAATACATATATTTTCTCAATTTATAATTTTCCTAATCTCATATAAAGAGTAAAAATTCTCGTACACTTAATTCTTAAAATGGTAAAAAGGATAACCTTCTTTTCTTGTGAGAAAATAATTTCTATCTTTATAATAAAGAAAATCTCATAAACTTTCTTATATTATGTGTATAATTTATCATATCCGAAAATAATAATAATGGTAACTATCCAAAATTATACTAATAAAACTTTTACTAAAATACTTCACTTAAAAAAAAATACCACACTAACATAATATCTGACGGTATCAAAGTTGCAACGGAAAGCACAAACAGTAGAAGCCTAAACCGTTAGCTTTTACTACCATTTCACTTGGACAGAAGCCTTGCTTATCATCATATTGTTAAAACGTAAAACTTTATGTAATTTGGAGTCAGTATTAATCCTCCAACATCTCCTTTTTATTTCTCTCTTTTTTTGATAAGTCCTCCAACTACATATAATTAAAGGCTTTATTCTTCTCCATCCTTCAACATAAACCTGGTTCATTTCATAAAATCTTCAAACCCCAGTTTTCCTCTATAACCTCTTAATAGACATAATCCCTTCTAATTCATGTGAATATACTACGGCACATCCTAATACTAAGGTACGGGATGTAACATCTAGTCTATGTGCTAGTTGTTTGAGACATGATAAGGTTATACTTGTTGTTTCTGAGCTACTTGCCTTAATTGTACACATACTCTCAATCATGATGCTATATTTGTGTATGATATCTCCGTTTCAGTACTTTCTTATTTGTTTTTTCGCATGTTGTTGATGCCTCTTATGTGTAACATCGTTGAATTAAGTACTGTGAGATGTGGTTAATTTACGCTTGAGCAGTTGATGACTGAGGTTGGGCCTTAAGCCAATTTGATATCGATTTTGAGGTGACGCGTGCGCCAGGCTCATATTGGTCTAAGGTTAGATATGTTACTTATTGAGTACATGGGGTCGATTGTGCTCATGCTATACTCTGCACTCCGTGTGCAGATCCAGGTACTTCCAGACGTGGTGACTTGTTGTGTTGATACTAGGATTTTCGGAGATCGCGAGGTAGCTTCTATGTCATCTACAGACCTTGAAGTTCTCTTTCATTTATTTCTGTTATTACTGTTCTACTATTGTGATAGTTATATTGAGGATTTGGTCTTGTATTTTGATACTCAATATTGCTGATGTACTCATTGACACTAGATCATTGGGATGGTTGTAGCAGTATTGTGACTGTATTCATCAGTTATTTCATGATTTTCCGTTGTTAAGTTTGTTAAACCATGTTTATTCAAATTCGTTGTTATTATGTGACTATTGTCTTGCCTAGCAAGTAGTGTTAGAGCAAACGCGGCTCCGGTGGAAGTTGAGTCGTGACAAGTCGGTATCAGAGCACTAGGTTGCTTAGGTCTCACGAGTTATGAGCAAGTTTGTTAGAGCTTGCGGATTGCTACGGAGACGTTTGTACTTATCTTCAAGAGGCTACCATGCTATTAGGAAACTTCACTTTGTTGCATTTTTATCGTGCAAATTTGTTAATTCTGAAGTCTAAACCCTATTCTTCTATTCTCTCACAAATGGTGAAGACACGATCAGTTGATCAAGCACCAGTACCACCAGTCAAGGCCGCGAGAGGCCGGGCCCAAGGTAGAGGCCGAGTTGGGGCTTGCACTACAGTGAAGGCAACACATGTGGAGCCACCAGGTTCTTCAATGGAGGAGCAGGTACCGGATACTGTTGAACCGGTGGGACAAACTCAAACACCGGTGGTACCTATTGTGATACATGGTCTTCAAGAGGCTTTGGCTAAGACTTTGAGTGTGTGCACGGGTTTGGCACGTATGGTTTCGATGCCAAGTGCACCAGCTACCTCATAGGCTTGGGGAGGAGCCTAGACTCCCGCCGTCCGTACTCCAATATAGCTAGCTCAAGGTTATCAGACACCATGGGTGTTATTAGTTCAGCCAGTTGTTGCTGCTCGGGCCGAGGTTGGTCCACATATGACTGATGATGAGCAGAAGACGTTAGAGCGGTGCACGAGGCTTGATCTGCTAGGGTTCAACGGAGGGGAGTCAGAGGATGCTTAGGACTTTTTGGACTGATGTCAGTGGATTCTTCGCACCACGAGTATTTTGGACACTAGTGGAGTTGCATTTACAACTTTTCAGCTGACAGGGGCAACCTATAGAAGGTGGCAGGCTTATGAGTTGAGCAGGTTAGCTGGCACAGCACCACTTACGTGGCATGAGTTCTCCATTTTCTTCTTAGAGAAGTTTGTTCAACAAACTCGTAGAGAGGAGTTGTATAGGGCATTTGAGCAGCTACGCCAAGGAGATATGACTGTGACTCAGTACGAGATGAGGTTTGCAAATTTGGCCCGTCATGCTATATGGTTGGTTCCTATTGAGAGAAAGAGAGAGGATTTGGAGGTTCATTGATGGCCTCAACTATGGTCTACATTATAGTTTTGCTCGAGAGACCGAGACGGATGCTTGGTTTGACCAGTTGGTCGACATTGTGAGGCGCTTGAAGCAAGTTCGCATGCTTGAGCGCGAGGAGCGAGAGGGCAAGAGGCCCCGTGAGTTAGGTGGTTTTAGTAGTGCCTCATATGGAGGCCAGTCACATCACATCAGAGGTCGTCCTTTTAGGGCCCGCTCAGATGGCTTGTCAGGTTCCTCGTGGATCATCAGCTAGCCACGGTTCATACAGTAGTCGTCCGCTTCAGTCATCTTTTAGTTCACTCCCAGCTTAGAGCTGAAGGGGTTAATGTAGATCTAAGAAGATTGAGGCACTTCAGAGATGGCCCAGACCATCTTCTGCTACTGAGATCCGGAGTTTCCTTGGATTGGCTGGTTATTATTGTCGTTTTGTGGAGTGTTTCTCTTTCATTGCTGCACCTTTGACTAGTTGACCCTGAAGGGTGCCCCATTCAGGTGGTCTGAGGAGTGTGATGAGAGATTTCAGAAGCTCAAGACTGCCTTGACTACAACTTCAGTTTAGGTTTTGCCTTCTGGATCGGGTTCTTATACCGTTCATTGTGATGCTTCATAGATTGGCAGTGGATGTGTTTTGATGCAGGAGGGTAGAGTGATTGCATATTCTTCGCGTCAGTTGAAGCCCCACGAGAAGAACTACACTGTACATGATTTGGAGTTGGCAGCCATTGTTCACACATTGAAGATTTGGAGGCACTATATCTGCGGCATTTCTTGTGAGGTTTTCATATATCATAGGAGTCTTCAACACTTGTTCAAGCAAAAGGATGAGGCAATGGAGGTGGTTGGAGCTACTAAAGGACTACGATATCACCATTCTTTATGACCTGGGGAAGGCCAATGTGGTAGATAATGCTTTGAGTTGGAAGGTCGGGAGCATGGAGAGTCTTGCTTATATTCCAGTTAGGGAGAGACTATTAGCATTAGATGTTCAGGATTTGGCCAATCGGTTTGTGAGGTTGGATATTTCAGAGCCTAGTCGGGTTCTTACTTGCATAGTTTTGCAGTCTTTTTTGTTTGAGCGCATCAAGGCATGTCAGTACGATGATCCCCACTTGCTTGTCCTGAAGGACACAGTGTTGCACAGTGATGCTAAAGAGGTTACTATTGGTGATGATGGGGGTACTGAGGATGCAGGGTCAGATCTGTGTTCCAAATATGGATGGGTTGCGAGAGTTGATACTTGAGGAGGCCCATAGTTTGCGATATTCCATTCATTTGGGTGCCGCGAAGATGTATCAGGATTTTAGGCAGCACTATTGGTGGCGAAGGATGAAGAAAGATATTATTAAGTATGTTGCTTGGTGTTTGAATTTTCAGCAGGTGAAGTACCAGCATCAGAGACTCGGTCATTTGCTTTAGAGGCTTGGCATTCCGGAGTGAAAGTGGGAAAATATCATGATGGATTTTATAGTTGGACTTCCACGGACCTCGAGGAAATTTGATGCAGTATGTGTCATTGTGGAAAGATTGACCAAGTCTACACATTTCATTCCAGTTGTGACTACCTCCTCTTAAGAGCAGGTAGCTCGGATTTATATTCGCGAGATTGTTCACCTTCATGGTGTACCCATTTCTATCATCTCAAATTGAGGCACTCAGTTCACATCGCAGTTTTGGAGAGCGATGCAACGAGAGTTGGTCACACAAGTTGAGTTAAGTACAACATTTAATATGGAGTATATTGATGTTTTCTTATTCTTTAATTGTATTTGTGATGACTTCCTCCATGAATACAGAGTAATTTTCCTTAGGGTTTGACGGATATGGTGTTTTGAAAAATATTTGTGGATTTTAACTCTAGTTCTTTGCTTGAATTCGTCTATGGAGCTTTGAATTGTTACAACTTTATTCACCAGTTTATTTCATCGAAAGAGGAATATTTTGGTAATTGTCTTTTCATTATTTTATTTAATTTAATTCAGTGATTCTCTTAAGTAATCGAAAGAGCATGTTGAATTGTTGATTGAATCAAGTTAGGAAAATAGTCAAGAGATATTTTCCTAAAGACTAATCCATTAAAGCATGCTTGCATACTTTCATAGTGCTTATATTAGTTCACCTCGTAGAGTTAAGATTTAATCGAGAGAGGAGTCTTGACTACATGTTTGAACTAATCATCGAGTGAATTTGTGAGAATCATTAGAACATTAGAGTGAATTAAACTAGAGTTGAATCCCAAATAGCTATCTTGCACATATCCTGTCAAACCTTTATTCCTTACATTGATAAGAAACCAACTCTGGGAATCTCTAATTCCTTGCCGTCAATTGCCAATTTCTTTATTTTAGTAGTTCAACGTAGTTCATAATCATTTAACTCAAGTGTTGATCCTCCTGGATAGCAATTAAACCAGAAATTAATCGAACATTGTTTAAATCCAATCCATGTGGAGACGATATTTTACTATACTATCTATGATTAGCGAGCATCAATTCCGTGTTGTGTTTTGCGCTCGTCAAATTTTGGCGCCATTGTCGGGGATTGGAATCAATAGTGTTCAAATTAGTTTTTGGTGCTTTTAGGAATTTATTTTATTTTATTTTTCTTTGTTTATTCTTCATGGGTTTCTCTTCCGTGTGTAGGAAACAAATTGACATCTCTGGGGTATGTCTCAATCTTCTTCAAAGGAATTGATTCCATACAATCCAGGGTAAAAATGAGTCTGCAACAGTTGAGGAAAGAGAAAGAAATCACTGAAAAGTTCTTGGGGCAACCTTCAACCCAAGAACACATGGCTAATAACGGTGAAGATGAGGTAAATTTAGCTGCAAGAAAGGCAGCACAACTTAGAGAAGAAGCTTCAAGGATAGAAGATGAGGCAGCCTGTAGAGCTGCTAAGGAGACCATCGAAGACTATAGGGGTCGAAGATTCAATCTAAATTGACCCTTGATTGAAGACCAAGTCGAGAATGCGGTACCCAGGCCTGGTAGAGCATTGGGCGATTATGCCAGACCTGTCTATAATTAGGGATTATCCAGTGTCAGACCTCCGCCAGCAGCAGCAAATAATTTCGAGTTGAAGCAAGTCTTTCTTCAAACTATCCAGAACAACTGATTCTTCACAAGGAAGTTCAATAAAGATCCTAACATGCACTTGATGGATTTTGAGGAAATCATGAACACCTTCCAGTACAATGGAGTATCGAAAGATGCAGTCTACCTAAGGGCATTCCCAATTTCACTGAAGGATGACACAAAGCACTAGCTTCGTAGCTTACCAACGGGGTCGATCAGGACATAGGAAGACATGACTAAAAAGTTTCTTGACAAATACTTCTCAGTTGAAAAAACAGTGAAATTCAGAAGGGAAATTCACAACTTCTGCCAGATGGACACTGAAATAGTTTTCGAGACTTGGAAAAGATTCAAGGAGATAGTGAAGAAGTGTCAGTAATGGGATTGAATTATGGATGAAACTCCAGGACTTTGGGATGGACTGACACCTCCGTCACGACTCACTCTGAACACTACAGTTGGAGGTTCTTTAATGAAAAAGACTCGTGAGGAGATCGTGACAATTCTTGATGAGCTCTCTGAAGATGCTAACCAGTGTCCTGGTGAGAGTAATGTTAGAAGAAAATTGGTTGGGGTTCATCAAGTAGATTCTAACACAACAGTGCAAGCCCAACTAGAAGCCATGGCCAAAGAGATAAGAAAGTTGACTTAGCCAAGGTCTAGAGCCAACCATCACCAGTTTGTGATTTCTGTGGAATGGGTTATCTAACTCATGAGTGTTAGGCCTTACCTGCAGATGAAGTGGTAAATGCTGTGGGAAGCTTTGATAAAGCCAACTACCAGAATGATAATAATTTCAATTCTATGGGACAGAGGCACCCAGGATTTTCTTGGCATTCACCAAGTGGTAGCCTGAACTCATGGTAGCAAAATAACTCTAGACCTTAGGGACAAAGAGCTCCAGGATTTCAAAATCAGTAGAGGCAGCAATATCAGCCTCCACAGTCTAATCAGTCTAGCATGGAAGATCTAATAAAGGCCTTCATTATCAAGACAGATGAGAGGCTTAACTCATGGCTCAGCTATACGAGAACATGGTGCAGCTATCAAAGAACTAGGCACGGTTTTTCGAAACCTGGAAAGACAGGTCGGTTAATTAGCTACTCCATTGTCTGAGAGGGTTCCAGGAACTCTCCTTGCTGATACTGAAAGAAATCCAAAAAAGACAATAAATGCAGTGTCGCTGAGGAGTGGGCACGAAATGGAGGATCCCATAGCAAAGCAAAAGGATAAGCCTATTGAAAGACAAGTGGAGATTGTAGAGGAGCAGAAAGTCAGCAACATTCAAGAAGGTAATCAACAAATAATGAGTCTGAAGAGAGCAAATACATGCATGCTCTACCTTTCCCTCAGAAGCAAAGAAGAGAGAAGTTAGATAAACAATTTGAGCACTTTCTAGAAGTGTTCAAGCAGGTGCATGTGTGTTACATCCCGTACTTTTCTACATTGGATTTGTCATAAGATAATTGACATAAGTTCAAGGACAAGACTATTTTTGAGGTTATAAGTATTTATGCTATTTCAAACAAGTGATAAGTAAAGTCGCGAAGGTGAGAGGGTAAACAAATTGAAGAAATGAGTTTCGTCGAAGTTTGATATTTTGAGACAAAATATGGTCCAAGCTATAATACCCCGTATTTATTGGCTAGTGCTATACCACATGACCATGATGGTAAGGTATATAAAGTATGTTAGTATTTGAGTAAATTTAATGCTAGAATTAATTATGCGGATAATTGATTAAATGTGGAAATAATGTAGGAGAATAAGAAAATAATTATGGTATTAGTTAGGATTAAGTGGATGAGGAACTTTAGTGGACAACCACATGGCGTTAATTTGGCCAAGGGTGGCACTAAGTGTACATATATGAGTCACAACACTTAAAGTGCATTGTTTACACGTGTAAATTTTGATGATGAGTCACTAGATGTGCACCTAGAGGACTACACGTGTAGAATGAAAAGGGGGGCTCTAATGCTAGTAGTGTAACATCCCGTACTTTAGTGTTAGGATGAGTCGTAATAGTTTATATGAGCTTGAAGGAATTAAGGTCATTCATGAGGTTATAGAGAATTTGATACGATATTATTTTTAAGACCCCGTAAGTTTGACAACTTTGATACCGTTAGATATATTTTGATATGGTATTTCTTTTAGCTGGAGCATTTTTGTAAAAAGTTTGAAAAAAATACAATTTTATATAGTTATTAATATTACTACTTCCGGATATGCTTTAAATTATACACATAATATGAGAAAGTTTATGAGATATTCTTTATTGTAAAGATAGAAATTATTTTCTCACAAGAAAAGAAGGTTATCTTTTTACCATTTTAAGAATTAAGAGTACGAAAATTTGNATCTGGATATGGACTTAGGTCTGCTACTTTTCCTTTTTTTCTTGATTCTGCTTCTTCCTCTAGATGAAACTTCATCCAGACTTCCTTGAGTTTGTATGTAGTCAGGGTCATTAGGGTCATTGTGGTCATTGATTCTGCTAGATTTGGAGTCTTCAGAGACAGTCCTCAAAATATTGACATTTCTCTGAATTCTACTTCCTTTGAGTTGTTGATTGTTAATCATGCTGTGAATGTTGCAGTTTTCCTCTACAAGTTCTTCAGTAGAGTTCTGAATGTCATTCTAAGTAGTATCCCTATTCCTTGTGATCTTGTTCTGAAAGTCACCGTTTTCAGTAGCGTTTTTCCAGTATTCACCACTTGCCTCTGAATTGGGATTACCTATCTGTTTTGAATTGTTGTCACCCACCAGTTCCACAAAAATTTCAATTCCTTCCTGGTTCTTGATATGTGAAGGTAGACTAGGAGAACTATCCATTCTAACAACCATATAATCCCCTTCTTGCTGATGTCGCTTGTTGTTGGTATCCTCAGAATGGATATCATTCTCTCTCTGTAATTCCATTGTGTTACTGACATGTATTTCTTCTATTGACCCTCCCTTTTCTTGTCTCTTATTCACTGCCTCTATTTCTTCTCTGTGATCATCCTTTTTTGTGATTGAAACTTGGGCACTCTGCCCATCCTTATTTGTCACTGCCTCTATTCCTTCCTCCTTTTGTTTCTCTTTGTGCTTTCTGAGATAGCCTTAAACATTACCTTGTTTTTCTTTTTAGGCATCTTTTTTTAATTCTTTTTTCCACTCTTTTTTTCCTATTCTTTTGCTGTATCTGATGCTGATTTTTTAATTCATGTAGTTTTTCTGCCTCTTTGAGAGTGGCTGTATTGTTATCCTCTTCACTACCTTGAGTCTTTTCAATTTTCCACTATTTTCAATGTCTTGTCCTTTACTCATCTTATGAGATTGGCTTGTAGGAGCATCTTCATTTTTCTTTTCAGACCTTCCCAGTTCATCTTTGGTATCATTCAGCAAGACACTTTTGTTTTGAGTGATCTCTTTAGTAGGCTTTTGTTTTTCTTCATTGGAGGAACCCCCTCGTATTCCAATTAGTGAAGCTTTTTAGAGGAGATTCTGTTACATCCTGTAATTTTAACAGCATTGACACTGTTATATACGTTTGATATGGTATTTTGAATGGGGCTTTTTTATAAAAAGTTTGAAAAGTATGATTTTATATAGTTATTAATATTACTATTTTCGGATATGGTAAATTATACTCATAATATAAGAATATTTATGAGATTTTCTTTATTATAAAGATAGAAATTATTTTCTCACAAGAAAAGAAGGTTATCTTTTTACCATTTTAAGAATTAAGAGTACGAAAATTTGTACTCTTTATATGAGATTAGAAAAATTAGAAGTTGATAAAATATATGTATTTTTACATGGATATTTTAATGAAATTTTAGTGTGTGTATTAATTTTATATGGTACCATGATTTATTAATATTTTAATAGTAGTACTTTAGGATAAGGATTTTTGTACAATTACAAGGTGACAAGGATGTCCACGTGGCAACATATCAAGGAGCATCAAGTGACTAATGCAAATTATCATGTTGGTGGCATCTTTATAGCTAATTTCTTAGTGATAAAGTCATGACTTTATTTGTGTGGGTCCATGGCCATCAATAGAGAAATTCTTCACTTAAAGCTCATATTTTTAATGATATGAATTGAATAAAATGGGGCTTCTCTCTATGGAACTTTGACAAACAAAACCAAACAGAGGGTTTAGTCACGACAAGTATACGTTCGTTTAGTTGTTTCGACACATGATGCTATCGTTAATCCGGAAGTAGTTCGAGAATGAGGCGTAGAGGAGATTGTTCAAAAATACAAGTGGGAAGTTGATATTAAAGTTATGTTAAGGCTAATCCTTCCTTCTTTTGGTATGATCCAAGTAACGAAATGTAAACATAATGTTGTTCTATATGTGGTTCTACTCTTAGTAGTTAAGTTGTCTATGTTATTCATTCCTATAAAATGATATTCAAGCATGTCTAAGTATGTTTCTAGTTTCCTATTGAGGCATATGATAAAGATGTTAACGTTCATAATATAGTGATACATGCATCTTCATGCATTTACCACTGTGCTACGACCGATTGGGCAGTCATGCATATTCATTTACCACCGTGCTATGGCCAGTTGGGCAGACATGCATATTCATTTACCACCGTGCTACGGGCGGTTGGGCAGGCATGCATATTCATTTACCATCGTACTACGGGCGGTTGGGCAGACATGCATATTCATTTACCACTGTGCTACGGCCGGTTGGGAAGTCATGCATATTCATTTACCACCATGCTACAGCCGGTCGGGCAGTCATTCATTTACTACTGTGCTACGGATGGTCGGGTGGTCATGCATTTACCACCGTGCGACGGCCAGTGAGGCACAATTGGGAAGTCATATTACGATATGGATAATAGTCTTAAAGAGAAGCATTACTATGGTGGCACCTCAGAGATTCGGGTTGATTCTTATATCTCTTTAATTAATGTTGACTTATTATTATGTTTCAGTCTGCCTTACATACTCGGTACATTATTCGTACTAATGTCCTATCGTTGTGGACACTATATTCATGCCTGCAGGTATAAGTAATCAGTTTGACGAGCCCTCATAGTAGAAAAGGTTAGCATTCAGTGAAGGATCGGTAAGACTCCGCTTCATTCGGAGTGCACCCGAGTCTATAAGTCATCGTGTTAGAGTTTTTCTACAGACTTATGGTTAGGCAAGGGCCCTGTCCTATTTGATGTCGAATAATTTTGAGGCTTTGTAGACAGAGGTTCATTTTGTACAGTATGTCAGAGGCTTTGACAACCCATATGTATTCATGTTTTAAGAACGATGGTTCTTTGATACAACGTTTTCCCACTTATAGTTATATATTACGCGTTGTGGCCATGTTTGCCCGTGATAGTTACATAAAAAAATGAGTTAAAGAGCGGTTATCTCAGGCCAGTATGGCACCGGGTGCCAGCCAGGCCTCCGCAGGTTTGGGGCATGACAATATGAATATACCGTTCACAGAGGTGCTTTCTCAGATGCCAGCTTATGCCAAATTCATGAAGGAGATATTCTCCAAGAAGAGAAAAGTGGAAGAGACATCGGTTATCAAGCTAACAGAGCATTGTAGTGCCATTTTACAAAATAAGCTCCCTCAAAAGTGTGGAGATCCAGGGAGTTTTACTATATCTTGCTCTTTAGGAAGTACTAAATTTCAAAAATCTTTGTGTGATTCTGGTGCTTCTATTAATCTTATGCCTTTGTCTATTTTCAGGAAATTAGATGGAGAGATTAGAGAAATCAGGTCGATACCTGTATCCTTGCAGCTAGCGGATTAGACCACAATCATACCTGAAGGAATAATAGAAGATGTGCTAGTTCGGTGGACAAATTTGTGTTCTTTGTGGACTTCATTGTGGTAAACATGGAGGAGAATAGGGAGGTCCCTTTGATTTTATGAAGACCCTTCTTGGCTACGGGAAGAAAAATTTTTGATATTCAGGAAAGGCAACTCATGCTCAGAGTGGGGAATGAAAGGCTGATCTTCAAAATGGAAGGAGGAAGGGGGCCCTGAAAGAGCAAATTGGAAAGAGTGAAGCTGATAAGTGTGGGGTATAACCAAAGAAGGCGGAAAAGAAGCTCTCAGCATGGATGTGTGCACTAGATCGGACATGCAAAGGAGATTCCGACTTTGATTCAGACCCCGACTAGATGAATCAGGGAAGTTTCCTTTAACTCTTGCCTTTTATTTATATGTCATGGGAACATACCACAATTTAAAGTGAGGGGTACGAAATATATATACGTATATGTGTGTTTGTAATAGTATCGTTTCTTTCGATTGGAATATTTTTTTGACTTTTCGCGAAGATGGATTTCCTCGGCTGTCTTCTTGAGGGATTAAAGTCAAAGAAAAAAAAAACTTTAGCCGTTTAGTTGTGTTTTGTTGTCTTAGGTAGTGTAATAATTCCCCTTTGATTTTTTTTGTGCCGCGGTTATTTTTCAAGAGCTTTTTGTTGAACCGGGTGTAGTTAGTTTTTCTTTTAGTAGGAGTAGTGAAGTCTTGTGCTATGATATTAAATGGAGATGACTTTTCTTGACTTTGTTGTGCCTTAAGAGCAGTGATTGCTTATTTGTGACGCCTAGGCTCAGTTCTTGACTCATAGATAAGTAACTTAAATTGATTGATTGTGACTTTGTTTAACTGCTTTGACTAGAGAGTCGGGATAGATCATGTCCTAAGTGAGTTATGTACCAATGTGTGTGTAAAGTTTTGTGCTTGTTCTGTGCATGTCGCTTGATGTCTATAACTTTCCCGATGTGTTTGCAAATTGAAATAGTTGTCTTGTTCAGTCTAGGAAGTGATATAGGCATTTCCTTGTTGAGCCGGATATATGATGTTACCCAACAAATTAATGTGTATCTTAGTTAGCCCCGTTGAGCCCGTATTCTTATTTCTTTGGCAACCACACTACAAGCCTGATCCATTTTGTTTGAATTGACCACCACCAAATTAATGTGTATCTTAGTTAGCCCCGTTGAGCATGTATTCCTATTTCTTTGGCAACCATACTACAAGCCTGATCCATTTTGTTTGAATTGACCAGTTGTTTGAACCTTCTACCTTTCTTGAGCACTTGAATTTGTTATGAGCTTGTTAAAAGTTAAGTTGAGGTATGATTGGGTTATTGAGTGGAACTATAGAAAAGGAGAAAGGTACACAGTTTGAAAAAAAATTGTGAAAGCCACTTGTAGGGAATTGAAAAAAAAAAGAAGAGAAAATCGAAATCTAGAAAAAGGAAAAAAAATTTAGTGTTTGTATATATTATAAAAAAAATATTCCTTGCTAGTGGTAAATCTTGCTTTGTCTGTGCTTAAAGAAAGTGGGAGCTTGGTGTTAATATGTTGTGAAGTTTGGGGTTTGATTCAACACAAGTGTGGGGTTTAAATTGTTAATGAATATATATTTAAGTGCTTAGGGAGGTGTAGTCACTATATCCAAATCTATCCTACCCGCCCCGTAGCCTACATTACAACCAAATTAAGTCCTACTTGATACTTGACTGAATAAGCTCAAGTAGTAGAGTATTACACTACGGGCAAGCCTATGGTACATCTTCTGTGGCACATGAATTTTATTTCTGAGAGTAAGTTAATTCTTTCTATCTTGAGTTCCTAATTATTCTTGAACTTTATTGTGTGTGGAAATATTCTCTGTTGTTTATGTGAGGACACATGATATGACCTCTGTGTTAGAGTAAGTGATCAGGTTGTGATAAACGCATGGTGATTTTAAGTCGAGTCTTGAGGATAGGGATGTTATGACATGGTTCTTAGTCTATTTTAAATATTCTTGGCATGATGAGTTAGGGAAGTTGTCTGGTAAGAAGGTCGTCTTTATGTGAAGTGTAGTTTGATTGCTCGAGGACGAGCAATGGTTTAATTGTGGAGTGTTGATGGCAGGCTAGAATCACGTGTTTTAGTCCTAGTTTTCACTCTAATTACTGCATTTTACTTGTGTTTGAGCTTAAATGATAGTGTATTGCACTTATTTATATGTTTTATGACTTGGAGGAAGTGATTTCGAGTTAAAAAGATCTTCGGGAGGTAAATTGAATAAGTTGGAACTTTGAAGTCTGAGTAAAAGCCCGAGGGATTAAACCGAGATAGCATTCGGGGGTCGGGAGCCAATTCTGGATGTCAAAACGCGAAGAAAACGAGTTACTCTGGAAAACCTTCACTGCCGTGCCTCGTGGGGAGGCGCATGGGACGGCGCGATAATGTATTTCTGTTGCTGCCCGTCAGAACTTGCTCTCTGAACTTCCCCACTAACGCCCCGCATGGGGCGGTGCATGTCGTGGCACGCCTGTGCAATTATCTTAGAGTATTTGTCCTATTTCGGCTAGGAAAAGGTAATTTCGCTTGGGCCCACTCCTAAAGGGTATAAATATACCAAAAGACGTTTTTGAAGGGACTTTTGACCTTGGAAGCTTTGGGAGAGCATTGGAGGCTACACGACATAGGATTTCATCATCTTTCCATCAATTTAATACGGGAGTTTGGATTGTAACGTTAGATTGATGTTTTCCTATTCTTTAATTGTATTTCTGATGACTTCCTCCATGAATATGGAGTAGTTTCCCTTAGGGTATGACGGATATGGTGTTTTGATAAATATTTGTGGATTTTAACTATGAGAGGAGAGCGAATAGAGAGAGGTACAAGGTGGCAAGGAAGGAGGCAAAGCTGGCGGTCACGGAGGCTAAGAATGCAGCGTTTGGTCGTCTGTACGAGGAATTGGGGGGAAAAGGCGGGGACAGGAAGTTGTTTCAGCTGGCTAAAGCGAGGGAGAGGAAGGCTCGGGATTTGGACCAAGTAAGGTGCACCAAAGACGAGGATGGTAGAGTATTGGTGGGAGAGTCCCAGATTAAGCAGAGATGGCAGACGTACTTCTATGGTCTTCTAAACGATGAGGGGGGCCGGGATATAGTGCTAGGGAATTTGGGGCATTCGGAGAGTCTCCGAGATTTTAGGTATTGCAGGCGCATTAAGGTGGAGGAGGTCGTGGGGGCTTTGCGTAAGATGAGTAGGGGTAGAGCAACCGGGCCAGACGAAATTCCGGTTGAGTTTTGGAAATGTGTGGGTAGAGCAAGATTGGAGTGGTTGATTGGGTTGTTCAATGTAATTTTTAGGACGAAGAGGATGCCGGAGGAGTGGAGGTGGTGTATAGTGGTACCGTTGTACAAGAACAAAGGTGATATCCAGTGTTGTAACAGTTATAGGGGTATCAAGTTACTAAGCCATACCGTGAAAGTCTGGGAGAGGGTGGTGGAGGTGAGGGTGAGGAAGACGACGTCTATATCCGACAATCAGTTTGGGTTCATGCCGGGTCGCTCCACTACGGAAGCTGTCCACCTTATTAGGAGGTTGGTGGAACAGTACAGGGATAAGAAGAAGGATCTGCACATGGTGTTTATTGATTTGGAGAAAGCGTATGACAAGGTACCTAGGGAGGTGCTCTGGAGATGTCTTGAGGCAAAGGGCGTGCTGGTAGCCTACATAAGAGCGATCAAGGACTTGTATGATGGAGCTAAGACTATGTTTAGGACTGTGGGAGGCGACTCGGAGCATTTCCCGGTCGTTATGGGATTACACCAAGGCTCTGCGCTTAGCCCGTTTCTATTTGCCTTGGTGATGGATGCACTGACACACCATATTCAAGGGGATGTGCCATGGTGTTATTTGCTGATGACATAGTTCTAATTGATGAGACGAAGGTCGGTGTTAACGAGAGGTTGGAGGTTTGGAGACAGACCCTCGAGTCTAAGGGTTTCAAATTGAGCAGGTCTAAGACAGAGTACCTGGAGTGCAAGTTTAGCGCTGAGTCGAGGGAAGTAGGCAGGGACGTGAGGCTTGGATCACAGGTCATCCCCAAGAGAGATAACTTCAAGTACCTTGGGTCGGTGATTCAGGGGGACGGAGAGATCGACGAGGACGTCACTCACCGTATAGGGGCGGGCTGGATGAAATGGAGGCTTGCATCTGGAGTCTTGTGTGACAAGAAAGTGCCACCAATACTCAAAGGTAAGTTTTATAGAGCTGTGGTTAGACTGGCCATGTTGTATGGGGCAGAGTGTTGGCCGGTTAAGAACTCCCATATCCAGAGGATGAAGGTAGCAGAGATGAGGATGCTGAGGTGGATGTGGGGGCACACTAGGCTAGACAAGATAAGGAATGAAGATATTCGGGAGAAGGTGGGCGTGGCCCCTGTGGATGACAAGATGCGGGAAACGAGGCTCAGATGGTTCGAGCACGTGCGAAGGAGAAGACTTAATGCTCCGGTGCGGAGGTGTGAGCGGTTGGCTGTGGTGGGTACGAGAAGAGGTAGAGGGCGGCCTAAGAAGTATTGGGGAGAGGTGATCAAGCAGGACATGGTACGACTGCAGATTTACGAGGACATGGCCCTTGATAGGAAGGTCTGGAGGTCAAGCATTAGGGTGGTAGGCTAGGGGGTAGTAGAGCTTTCCTTACTCATACACGGGGTGAGGCGGGGTTGGATAGGGTTGATCTTAGATGGCTTGCAGTTTATGTTGAGTCCACACTATCCTTGCTGTTTATCTTAGCCCCGGGCCTTAGATACTGGTTACTGTTTCTATTGAAGTTACTAATGAATTGTCTTTTCTTATTTTTATTTCTGTCTTTCTGAGCCGAGGGTCTATCGGAAACAACCTCTCTGCCCTATCGGGGTAGGGGTAAGGTCTGCGTACACATTACCCTCCCCAGATCCCACTCTATGGGATTTCACTGGGTAGTTGTTGTTGTTGTTGTTGTTGTTGTTCTTTGCTTGAATTCGTCTATGGAGCTTTAAATTGTTGCAACTTTATTCACTAGTTTATTTAATCGAAAGAGGAATATTTTGGTGATTGTATTTGCATTAGTTTATTTGATTTAATTCAGTGATTCTCTTAAGTAATCGAAAGAGTTTGTTGAATTGTTAATTAAATCAAGTTAGGAGAATATTCGAGAGACGTTTTCCTAGAGACTAATCCATTAACGCATTCTTGCATACTTTCACAGTACTTATATTAGTTCACCTCGTAGAGTTAAGATTTAATCGAGAGAGGAGTCTTGACTACATGTTTAAATTAATCATCGAGTGTATTCATGAGAATCATTAGAAAATTAGAGTGAATTAAACTAGAGTTGAATCCCAAATAGCTATCTTGCACCTATCTTGTCAAACCCTTATTCCTCACATTGATGAGAAACTAACTCTTGGAATCTCCAATTCTTTGCCGTCAATTGTCAATTGCTTTATTTTAGTAGTTAAACGTAGTTCATAATCATTTAACTTAAGTGTTGATCCTCCTGAATAGCAATTAAACCAGAAATTACTCGAACATTGTTTAAATCTAATCTCTGTGGAGACGATATTTTACTATACTATATGTGATTAGCGAGCATCAATTTCGTGTTCTGTTTTGCGCTCGTCACCTTGCCACCTATTTTATTTGGAGTTCACCTAGTGTTTCATGTATCTATGCTCTGAAAGTATTATGGTGCTCCTTCACATGTTTTGAATTTCAGCATGGTACAACTAAATGGAGATCTGACCTATGATGTGGAGCTGGTGGCCATTTTGGACTGGTAAGTTCGAAAGTTGAGGTCGAAGAATAGCTTCGGTGAAGGTACATTGGAGGGGTCAGCCATTCAATTAAGCTACATGAGAGACCAAACAGGAAATGCGGAGAAGATATTCACACCTTTTCAGACTCCAAGTATGATTCTAGACCCATTCGAGAATGAACGTTTGTTTATGAGGGGGAGAATGTAACGACCCGGCCGTACGTTTTAAGTATTTTAGCCTTGTTACCCCTATTTATGCCTTACTTATGTGTAATTGTGATTATTTGACTTTTCAGGGTGTTTGGTTTGGTTTCGGGGAAGTTTTGGAGTGAATTGGGACATAAGATTTTTTATCATCAAAGAAGATTTTCGAAACCATACATGTGATGGAAGAACTTCAATTTCGCTATATCTCTCGCACCTTTTTATAGATTTTTCACATACAAATTTATTTCATGTACTTTTGAAAAGATTTTCGGGAGGTGATGGAGATAAGACCAAAATATTAATATAAGTCAAAAATAAAAGAAGGGGAAAGAGATGGCGGGAGGGGATGGGTGGCACCAAGGCAGCGCCATGGCTGAGTTCTAGAGATTAAAATTGAAAAAAAACGGAAGCAAAAATCATAATTAATTAATTAAATATAATTATTTAGTATTCAATTAAAGAATGCCACGTGTATACATCAATCTTAACTTTTTTTTTTTGACCTTACAGGGTGAGCTCACTCTTTGTATAACATTATCACTGAAGGGCTATTTATTTCATTTCGAAAATGTTTAGGGGTGTCATAGTACCCCGCAAAGTTTAAGTGTTTATTTGAAAAAACCAAACTAGTTCGGGGAAAAACTGTATTATCCCTTTTTTTTTTCCTTTTAGGGTGCGCTAGGCATGGGCTGTAGTGTAACGCCTAGGCGATGCACGAAGACCCAGATAGCAAGCTACGCCTTCCCCTTAAACAAAGAAAAATTACCAGCTATGTCACTCTACAAACTTTCCTAACAAAAAATAGCCCAAAACAAAATATCTACTAAAAAAGGCCCAAATGTCATTTTTGGCCCAAATAGTTTCAATTAATGTCAGTTTTTTTGTATCCGTTATTTTTCGTATACAACACCAAGTTTTCTCTCTCTCTCTCTATCTCTCTCACTCTCTCTGTCTCTCTGTCTCTCTCTCTCTCTCTCTCTCTCTCTCTCTCTCTCTCTGCGATTTTTTCCAAAATTCAACCAAAATTGCTGAAATTGACGACAAAACAAGATACATTTCGGTTATTTTTGTCTGATTCCAGGTAATTTCGAGTAGAAAACCTCTTATTTTGTATATTTTTCTGATTGCATGTGTTTTTGTAGAATGGATGTTGCTTTTCTTTACGCTTTTGCGACTGATTTTGTAAGTTTTGGTTGAGTTTTTGTATTAATTTCTTCACAAATTTCTGTAACCTTTTTTCGTATATTTTTTTTAAAAATTTTGTCATCGAACCTAGTTTCAATTTTGAAACAGAGCAATATGAGAAGACAAACTCGTTCGATGAGTTCATCACCTTATTCAAAGTCGATTTCAATTGAGAAATCGAGCAACATGAGAAGAGAAACTAGGTCGATGAGTTTATCTCCTCATTCAACCCCGATTTTAGTTGACAAATCGATTGATGAACAAAATATGCAAAGACAAAATCGCTCCGACAGTGTTAATGTGTTAGAATCTCGAAAGGATATTGTTGGAAAATCTGAGAAAAAGAAGAGCAAGAGGGTTATAATGGATGTTGATCAAGGTAAAAGAAAACGTGTCGTGGAGGACGAAGTGAATTTGGGTGTCAAGCCAAAAAAAAACAAGGTTCAGAAGGCAGAAAAAGTTGAAATTCCTGACAAAGTTTGTAAGGTATATACAATTTCAGTTATACTTTTTTCTATTGTTGACTCTTCTTTTAAAATTTGGATTTAGTTTGTATTTGTTTGTTTTTAATTCGTGTCATGTATTTGTAGCCTTGGAAGCTCTATATTCCAGTTGGTGAGCCGTTTCCTGTTACTCATTGGTCATCATACAACTAATGTGGACATTGTATCGTTTTATGGTCAAAGTATTGATGATGTCCCAACTTCGGATGTTTAGGGAAAGTTGTTTTGGCTATTTCCTTGATTTACCTCGAGTTTCTATCCAGGCACAACTTATTCGTTCTTTAATGTTTAGGGTGTTGGTTCAAGATAAGTGTGATCAATTTTATGTGAAATTGAATGACGAATGTGTTTTACGTTTTGGTCTTCGAGAATTTGGCATTGTAACTGGTTTAACCTATTGTGGTAATGAACATGTTGAGGGTAAATTCAGTGGACCCAATAGGTTGGTGATCTTATTTTCTGGTTTTGAAGTGGTGTCAAAGAAGTCACTTATTGATTATTTGAGAAGAAGAAATGCAGTTTGATGAAGACGCAGTTAAGATTGCAATCATTATTTCATAAACACATTTCTAATGTCCACTCAGGCTCAGAAGATTTATTAAGTAAACGGGATTTCCATCTTGTCGAGAGATGTGAGTATGTGCGTTTCCATGGAAGATTGCGTCAGCTTAATGAAAGTCAGGTGAGGACAGGTTGAGGGGAAAGTCTGAGTTTTATAGGATTGTGTGATTTCCTCTTGCACTACAGTTGTGTCTCTATGAATGTTGCATCGTAGTTGATCAAAAGTTTGTTGTTCGGTTGGAGATCATACACCACGCTTATATTGAATTGGAAATGAAAACAGGCCAACCGTGAGGACTTTTCTACTGGTTTCTTCAAACAGCACAGGGAATAAGGTACCATCTTTTATGTCTTGATGGGATATACATTTATAATACACTGTTATTCATTATGATACATCAAACATACAGTTTTAATACATCTTTGATACATCTAGGACTGAATCACTTTTGGTATACCTTTGTGTTTAAAAATATCTCTCCGACAATTGAAGAGCTAAGGAGATTTACTTTGCCTGTTGAAGTTACCGATGAGTATCAGAAATATTTGACATCACGTAACAGGGGAAAACTTCCTATTGATGATAGCGATGATTTTTTCACGCCACCCCCGAAACACATTAAGGAGCCTGTCGCACCAAAAAAGGCGCCAAAAAACGCGCCTGGTGTCCAACCTGTTGATTATGACCGTGAGTTGCAGAAGTTCAAAGCTGATGTGAAGCAAGTATCTATTGGTCTTTTTTATATATTTTTTTGAAAGTATTGTTCAAATTGTATATTTAAAGTCTATTATCTTTCTTATTTGTTTCATCTTGTAGCTCCATAAGCAGTTAAATTCCTTCATGGATTATGTTTCTGATAAATTCAAGGAGCTCTTTGAGTTGATAAATTCCAAGGTATGTGTTTCTTTTCCATTGTGCATTTCTTTTTATTTTTTAGTTAACTTACTATATCCTTTTTTTAAAAATAGCTTGGTGCAAGCGAAGTCAAATATGGTGCACATCTAGAGGAAGACACCAGTGGTCGTCAAGACAATAATGATTTTGTGAGCAATATGGAGTTTGGTGGCAATGAAGATGTTGAAATAGATGGTTGTCAGGTGTGTTTAGTTGTGCATTCT